>NC_057941.1:7978803-8106303 GCF_018555375.3 Anguilla rostrata | reverse complement strand
AGGAGCGAGCGCTCAGACGACTCCTCCGTCAGCGCGAGGGGGGGGGGCGGAGGACCGAGCGGAGCCCCCGTGCCACTGAGAGGAAATCAATAACGCGCTCGCTCCCTCTTACGCAGATTTCCTTTCTCCATCTGGAACCGCTTCGCCGAAGAACGACTCCCCTTCGCTTTGAGCTCCGGACGTCTTTTCCTTCTTCAGACACGACGCTCTGTTCGTTTCGGTTATGCCCTTCGTCTGGAGCGAAAACTCGGTTAATTATCGCCAGGGTAACGTGGGGAGAGTGACGTAAATGCGTTGTTCGTTCTTTTGTACTTCTGTATTTCTGGTTCTGTCCCGCTATTAGACGCCACGTCCATGACGTCTCAGATTTCTTCTGTATTTTAAATCTGACCCCAGTTCTCTTAGGTAAACCATACTTGAGAGTGGAAAATGTACACTGATAGGCAAAGTTCAGTCGCCATCTAACTTTTTTAATACGTATTTAATCTTGAAAACAGGATACTGTTTTATGTTGTGCGTACGCCATTGAGCAAAAACTTTCCATCCGTCTGATGAGTGACAGCCACTTCACTAATTTGTGTGTACATGTGCGCTGTATGGGAGTTTTTGTGAGAGAGAGAGAAAGAAAGATGTGTGTGTGTGCGTGCGCACGTGTGTGTTTGTGTGTGTGCAAATGACTGGAGAAGAAATGGCCAAACATCTAACAACAATGAGGCTGTGTCTCATCGCTGGTTGTAAGATGCACATTAAATGTTGAACGTACCCTTGAGTGGTATGACAAACCCGTAGTTATGGACAGTGTATGGATTTTTCAGCAAACACAAAGGAAACAGGGTCTTTGTGCTCCAGACATCCAAATTAGAATTCTGTGGTACACTGTGTGTCATTGTAGATTGAAATAATACATTCAGATGTGTGTTTGTGGGATAATTTTCATATTTGTGTGCACAGTACTATATGTGTTTGTTGGGTGCATGTGTGCTGGCATTAGTGTGTGTTTTGCTGAAACAGTGTGTATTTGTGTACAGATGTTTATGTGTTGTGTGTACGTGCATGTATAAGAGTGATGTGTGAGTGTGATTTTGTCTGTGTGTGCGAGTGTGTCAGTGTGTATATGTGTGTGAGGGTGTGTGTAAATGTGTGTGTGAGTGTACAAATGTGTGAGTGTGTAAGGGTGTGAATGTGTTTGTATGAGGGTGTAAGTGTGTGTGTGTGTGAGTGTGAAGGTGTGTGTGAGTGCGTGTGAGTGTATGAGAGTGTGTGTGTGTGAGTGTGTTAGGGTATGTGTGTGTGAGTGTATGTTAGTGTGTGTAAGTGTGCAGTACAGTGTGAGTGTGTGTGTGAGTGTGTAAGTGTGTGAATGTGTGTGTATGAGGGTGTGTGTGTGTGAGTGCGTGAGTGTGTGAGTGTATGAGAGTGTATGTGTGTGTGTGTGAGGGTGTTTGTGAGTGTGTGTGTGTGTGAGTGTGTAAGGATGTGTGTGTGTGTTAGTGTGTGTGAGGGTGCAGTACAGTGCGTACAGGGCCCTGTGCTCTCTCCCCCGGCCTGAGCGCTGCAGTGTTTGGCTTGGCAGGGTGCGGGCGGATCGATGGTCTGCAGAGTGGATTTGCTGCTGGTCTGTTTGGCTTGGCAGCTCTTGAAAGCGCGCGCGCTGATTGCAGTCGCAGATGTGACGCCGCACGTTCCTGTTCAGCGTTCCTCTCTCTTTTCCAGGGCTCTGCCCCCCCCGCCCCCCCGTCCCCGTCCCCGTCCCCCCCGTCCCCCCCGCTCGACGGGTGTCCCGCGCTGGTGCCCGCCGCGACCGCGGCCTCCCGAATCTGCAAAGCCGGTCCGCCGGTTAACTGCTTCCTGCGCTCCGCTCGGCCCGGACGCCGTCGTTGCCCCTTCCTGCTATTGGCCGCGGCCGCGCTCTGAACCCTGTCGCCCGTTTGCTTTGACGATTACGCCAGGAAGCGCGTCTCTTGCTTAATACATTAAAGCTTCCTCGGGCCCCCTTCCCCTCCTCGCCGGGTGCGCCGTTCGCTGGCGGGGCGGGGCCCCGGGGCTTGGGGGCCACGTGGCGCGGTTCAGCCAGGGGCTTCTCCGGCCAGCGGGAGCGGTCGCTCTCGGTTACAGAGTTACCGGGGCCTGCCGAGATGGGGCAGGTCGATCGCGCCCTTCGCACGGGACGCTGGGCTGTGTAGTTCTGTGGCTGTGGATTTCAGTGCTCAGGACAGGCAGGTTAAGCTTGTGTTTTTGGACAGGCCTGCAGTACCCCTCCCATCGGGCCACGGGCCGGTCCGAGCTCTGGGCCCGCTTGCTCTTAGAGGGGGTGTCTTGGGGGAGGAGACCCTCTCTGTGGGGAAACCTGGAGACCCCTCCCAGGTCCTCCCTTGTGCGACCAATTAAAGCACTCCCCTGCTCTGCGCTTGTAAGTTATTACGCGTGAATTAGGGCCTTTAATTAGGGCCGTTGCTGCTTGGGTTTGATGTTTTTTTCGTTTCTTTTCCTCCTGGAGCCAGTGGCCTTGGTTAAAAATAGAGGAGCCATAGTAACAGCCGTGTGTGGAGAATAACAGCAGTGCTGTGACAGGCTGTGCTAGTGTCCTCTCAGAGGAAGCGGCTCCAGATGTACAGCTTAGGCTCTGGCACCTCATGAGCACACATGAGCACGCACAGGACAGGCACACACACACACACGCAGACACACTCGCACGCACACACACTTACACTCACACACACACACTTACACTCACACACGCACTTACACTCACACTCACACGCACTCACACACTTACACTCGCACGCACACACACACACGCACTTACACTCACACACACACACACACGCACACACGCACACACACACTTACACTCACACACGCACACACGCACACTTACACTCACACACACACACTCTCACACTCACACACGCAGACACACACACACGCACTTACTCACACACACGCACACACTCACACACACACTCGCACGCACACACGCACTTACACTCACACACGCACACACACACACACGCACTTACACACACACACTCACACACACACTTACACTCACACACGCACACACACACTTACACTCACACACACACACACACACTTACACACGCACACACACACTTACACTCACACACACACACACACACTCACACACGCACACACACACACTCACGCACTTACACTCACTCACACGCACACACACACTCACACACGCACACACACACACTCACACGCACACACGCACTTACACTCACACACACACACACACACTCACGCACTTACACTCACACACACACACACACACTCACACGCACACACACACACTCACGCACTTACACTCACACACGCACACACACATACTCACACATGCACAGGACACGCATTTACACTCACACACACACTCACACGCACTTACACTCACACACGCACGCACACACACTCACACGCACACACGTACTTACACACACGCACACACACATGCTTACATGCCCCTGGCCGAAGACGGATGATTGCAGCCCACAGGAACACACACACACACACACACACACACACACACACACAGCGATATTGTCACAGCCCAGTAGTCTTCAAATGAAAATCTGTTTTATTTTCGAAGTGCTTTTTACAGAGAACTTTGACAAAGACGCAGAACAGCAGAAAAAGAACACAAAAGAGCAAAAACCAGGCCTGAACCCCCAAACAGCAAGTCTTCAGTAGCACGGGGTCAGTGTAAAAATACAGGTTGGTATTGTGTGCTGTCTGTGCGGGGGCGGGGCTGAGTGGTTGAGGGGGCGGGGATTGGGAGTGGGGGTCATTAGAGTGCTGACCAGCTGCTCCAATCGCAGCCTGTTGTCGCCCCTGTGGGGGAGTTCAGGCCGACTCCCGTTACAGTTGAAGTGGGACACGGCCCAGCAGAGACCAGCCCATCAGAGACCAGCCCATCAGAGACCAGCCCTCCGAAGGCCGCAGCGATTGAACATGTGTGCGGAGATGTGAGGCTTCATTTCACTTAAAGCTATAGAGCATGGACACTCAAATCTGGACCTCGAATCCAAGTCCGGCCCTGGTTTTCCTTGCTCCCAAATAATTAACTAAACAGTTAGTGCTATTGATTGGCCAGACTGTATTCACACCTGACTCCCAGTTAAAGGGGGAGGGGGGGGGGTGGAAAACCAGCAGTTCTTTGACCTGATTTGAGTTACAGGGGTGTCGAGGCTCTTAAAGCATTGAAGGTGCCTGGCCTTTTTAAACAGGGTCAGTTGCATAGGGGTGTGACTGTGAGATACAGAATCTCTTTTATGAGGGAGACCTGCTCAGCTCAGCTCCACCATCCGCCTCTATGATTCTGCAGTCGCCCCTTCCGTTTCCTCAAAGAACCCGCAAGCAGAAGCTGCCTCGGACCTCCTGGGGCCACAGAGGCTAGGGTTCATAAATCAGTGATCCGGGATCCATTAGTCGTGTCTGCTTTCAGCTCGCATCGGGGCGAGAGTGAAGACAGGCTGGTGTTTGGAGTCGTGGAGTATTCCTGCCAGTGACTCACACTTCCAGTGGCACGGGGAGTGTGTCTCCATGGAATCAGAGTGCAGACACACAAAAACACGCACACACACAAATACACACACACTTACGCGCACACACCCATACCCTCTCTCTCTCACACACACACACACATGTATACAAACACACACCCACGCACACTTACACACACATACACCTACACACATGCACACACACATACACACCCTCACACACACCCACACACTCATACACACACGCACACACACACACCCACACCCTCATACACATACACACACACACACCCTCACACACACACACACACACATACACACACACACACAGACACACACCCACACACACCCTCACACACATACATGCGCACACGCTCACACATATACACACACACACACACACACCTCACAGACACTCAGCAGCAGCGCTTAATCTCTTGTTGCGTGTGGCGGCAGCCGGCTGCGCAGGCGGGGCTGTGAGTGTGAGCCGGCTGCGCAGGCAGGGCTGTGAGTGTGAGCCGGCTGCGCAGGCGGGGCTGTGAGTGTGAGCCGGCTGCGCAGGCGGTCTGTGAGTTGAGCCGCTGCGCAGGCGGGGCTGTGAGTGTGAGCCGCTGCGCAGGCGGGGCTTGAGTGTGAGCCGGCTGCGCAGGCGGGGCTGTGAGTGTGAGCCGGCTGCGCAGGCGGGGCTGTGAGTGTGAGCCGGCTGCGCAGGCGGGGCTGTGAGTGTGAGCCGGCTGCGCAGGCGGAGGCTGTGAGTGTGAGATAAGGGCTCGGCGCCCGGGAGCGTCCTGCAGTCAGGTGCGACTCACCGGCCAATCAGTCATATCGCTTTCTGACGCGGCGCGAGCGCCACGCCGGCCGTCAGCAGCCTGCTAAAGTAACGCGCTGTGACAAGGCCAGGGCCCTGCGGAGGACTACGAGGGGAGGGGAGGGAGGGGGCGTTCTGTCCCCCCCCCGCCCCCCCCCCCGGTGGCCAGCTGAGGCCTCCTCCGTTCCTCACAGCTCTTTTTGTCGGTCCTCCCTGGCGGGCGTGAGATAAATGCGAGGCGGCCCGTCTTAACTCACTTACCGAAAGGGCACAGGAATCTGCCGTCGCCATTTCCGTCTGGCTCCCTCCTCCTCCTCCTCCGTCTCCCCCCCCCTCCTTCTCTCACTCCTCTCCTTCCCCCCGCCCTTTGCGTCTCGCGCTCTCTCGCCATCACTCTCTCTTTTCCTCTCGTTCCCTCTCCCTGTCTCTTCCCCTCTCCATCTCTCTCTCTCTCTCTTTCTCTCCCTCTCTCCTTCCCTCTTTCCCTGTCTCTCTCTCCCTGTCTCCCTCTCTCTCTCTCTCTCTCTCCCTCTCTCCTTCCCTCTTTCTCTCTCTCTCTCTCTCTCCCTCTCCCCTTTCCCTCTCTCCCTCTCTCTCTCTCTCTCCCTCCCCCTCTCCCTCTCCCTCTCTCTCTCTCTCTCTCTCTCTCTCTGGAGTTTCCGGGACTTCCTTTTGCGCTTTCTGCTTGCATGAGAACGCATGAATCCCGGGCAGATATTTATTTGGAGTGCGCTAAGGCGGCGGTAAACAGAATGCGGCGCTAGTTTACGTTAGCGACGGGCCGTTTCCCGGACAGTGGTGTGAACCGCCGGGGTAGATACCGTCCGTAAATAAACACGAGAGCGCGGGCCCTGAGACGGGGGGGGCGGTGGGCGGGTGGGGGGGGGGTGGTGGGGAACCGTAGCGGAAAAGAGAAACCCGGCTCTGTTTTGTTTTTTGTTGTTGATTTTTGCGTTTTATAAATGAGGTGTTAGACGGATGCGAGGGACGCCGTGTTTGTCCATTAGGGGCTTGTTGTGAGGAGGCGCTGCTTGTGTGAGAGTGTTTTTAGACCGGCTGGGTTGGGTGAGCGTGCGGCCGGACGGCGGCTGTGTGTGTGTGTGCGTGTGTGTGTGTGGCGTGCTGAGAGATCTGCCGGGTGCCTGGGAGACCAGCGCGGCCGAGGCCCCAGAGCCCGGGCTGCGTTTGCTGAGACTGTGGCGTGCTGGGTCAGCACCAGCGCTGGGCGAAGGTTGGGTCGTGCACGCGTGGCGTGGGGTTTGCGCTTCGCTTGCCCGCACCGCGTGTTTAGCGTTTGCGGCGTGCGCAGCCTGTTCGACAGTGTCGAGCCGTTCTGTGCTGACCGCGGTGTTCAGCGTTGTGTTGAGTCGCGCGTGCGCGCGCGTGTGTGTGTGTGTGTGTGAGCTGTGGATGGAGCGTGAGGGCGTTTCCTCCGGGCGGAGCGCTCTGTGGTAGCGTGCTGTGTGAGGGCGGTGTGGGGGCTCCGGTCCGGGGGCTGGAGGTGCCGGGGTAGCCGCGTGCCGTGTGCCGTGTTGTTGTGGTGAAAACCCCCGTCTGAACGCTGGGGGAATTGGGATTAAAGGCGGGGTCATCCATCGCCCGCAGACGGGTGACCCGGGGAGGCGTGTGATCGGGTTTCCCCGTGAAACCTGGGCCTGATGAATGCGCTGCTGGCGAGAAGGTCCGCGCTGATTAATGAAGCCGGGGTCGCGACCCCCAGCGGCACTTTTAACGCTCCTCTGAGAGATCTGCGGTGCTGAGCAGCGCCGCGAGAGTGACCTGCTGATCACACTGACTCCATCTGTCCTTCCTCTGACTCCTCCTCTACACACTGACTCCATCTGTCCTCACTCTGACTCCTCTTCTACACACTGACTCCTCTACACACTGACTCCATCTGTCCTTCCTCTGACTCCTCCTCTACACACTGACTCCATCTGTCCTCACTCTGACTCCACCTCTTCACACTGACTCCATCTGTCCTCCCTCTGACTCCTCCTCTACACACCGACTCCGTCTCTACACACTGACTCCATCTGTCCTCACTCTGACTCCTCTACACACTGACTCATCTGTCCTCACTCTGACTCCTCCTCTTCACACTGACTCCATCTGTCCTCACTCTGACTCCTCCTCTACACACCGACTCCATCTGTCCTCACACTGACTCCATCTGTCCTCACTCTGACTCCACCTCTACACACTGACTCCTCTACACACTGACTCCATCTGTCCTCACTCTGACTCCTCTACACACTGACTCCATCTGTCCTCACTCTGACTCCTCCTCTACACACTGACTCCATCTGTCCTCACTCTGACTCCTCCTCTACACACTGACTCCATCTGTCCTCACACTGACTCCATCTGTCCTCACTCTGACTCCTCCTGTACACACTGACTCCATCTGTCCTCACACTGACTCCATCTGTCCTCACACTGACTCCTCCTCTTCACACTGACTCCATCTGTCCTCACACTGACTCCACCCTACAAACTGACTCCATCTGTCCTCACACTGACTCCACCCTACACACTGACTCCATCTGTCCTCCCTCTGACTCCATCTGTCCTTATTCTGACTCCCCCTCTCAACACTCTGACTCCGCCTCTCCACACACTGACTCCGCCTCCATCCCGATTAGCACCCTCCCCAAACAGATGCGAGCTCAAAGCTCGCCGACGGCTCAGTCGTAAACGCGTCCTCCAGGCAGACGCGCATTCCGCGATCTCTCCTCCTCCTTCGCCGCGTCACGTTTCTCAGCCAGACGGGCCCCGCTTGTTTGGCCGTGCGCGTCGGGCGTGTTTGCGGTGAGCTGTCGGCAGCCGCGCGGGCCCCGCCCCTTAACGGCGCGCTAGCGAGGAGCGCCGCTAACGCCGCCGCCCGCCAGACGAGCAAACGCAATAAAGAGGCCGTAAAGTGCATTAACTTCCCTACATAAACAAAGTGTTGCCTCATTAGGTTACCGTGTAATACAATACTGCCCGAAATCCATTAGGCCTCCTGACAGAAAGGTGTACCAGGAGTGTTCCTCCTGTTGGCCTTTTATTATTAATTGCGCGCGCTAACGTTCTGTTTGCTCATTGCTCACCAATTACATTCGTAATGTTTCTCTGAGAAAGCGGCCCCGCTGGGGCCCGGCGGGATGCCTCACGCAGGAGCGCCAATTCATTAAAGTCACTTAATGTAAGCATTGCGCTGAGCGCGCTCCCAGATGTGAAGCGCAGCTTGCATGTAGATTAGGGGCGCGGGGGGTGGGGGGTGGGGGGGTCCAGACGAGAGAGAACGAGGAGCGCGTGATCTCTGGACGAGTGAAGGGCGGGGGTGTGTGAGTTTTGGGCGAGTAAAGAGGCAGGGCGTGTGAGGTGTATGAGTTGGATGTAAAGTCGGGGGCAGGGGCAGGGCTCAGAGCAGCAGGGGCGGGGCTTAGAGTGGCAGGGGGCGGGGCTCAGAGCAGCAGGGAGGCAGGGCTAGAGTGCCAGGGGCGGGGCTCAGAGCAGCAGGGGGGCGGGGCTCAGAGCATCAGGGGGGCGGGGCTCAGAGCAGCAGGGGGCGGGCTCAGAGCGGCAGGGAGGCAGGGCTGAGAGTGCCAGGGGGCGGGGCTCAGAGCAGCAGGGGGCGGGGCTCAGAGCAGCAGAGAGGCGGGGCTCAGAGCGCCAGGGGGTGGGGCTCAGAGCAGCAGGGAGGCGGGACTCAGAGTGCCAGGGAGCAGGGCCTCCCCTCTTCAGCTGTCAGGAGCGTTTGCGCAGCCTGTCAGTAAACACAGCCTTCGGGCTCTGCTCTGTGTCAGGCCTATCACAGGCCTTTAATCACCACGGGGCCACCGCCGGCTGCATTACTGAGACGGTAAGGCCCCGACATGAAGGGGAACAGAGCACAGGGTTAGGGGAACAGAGCCCAGGGTTAGGGGAACAGAGCACAGGGTTAGGGGAACAGAGCCCTGGGTTAGGGGAACAGAGCACAGGGTTAGGGGAACAGAGCCCAGGGTTAGGGGAACAGAGCCCAGGGTTAGGGGAACAGAGCCCAGGGTTAGGGGAACAGAGCACAGGGTTAGGAGAACAGAGCACTGGGTTAGGGGAACAGAGTACAGGGTTAGGGGAACAGAGCCCAGGGTTAGAGGAACAGAGCACTGGGTTAGGGGAAAAGAGCCCAGGGTTAGGGGAACAGAGCACTGGGTTAGGGGAAAAGAGCCCAGGGTTATGGAAACAGAGCCCAGTGTTAGGGGAACAGAGCACAGGGTTAGGGGAACAGAGTACAGGGTTAGGGGAACAGAGCCCAGGGTTAGGGGAACAGAGCCCAGGGTTAGGGGAACAGAGTACAGGGTTAGAGGAACAGAGCCCAGGGTTAGGGGAACAGAGCACTGGGTTAGGGGAAAAGAGCACAGCGTTAGGGGAACAGAGCACAGGGTTAGGGGAACAGAGCCCAGGGTTAGGGGAACAGAGCACTGGGTTAGGGGAAAAGAGCACAGCGTTAGGGGAACAGAGCACAGGGTTAGGGGAACAGAGCACTGGGTTAGGGGAAAAGAGCCCAGGGTTATGGAAACAGAGCCCAGTGTTAGGGGAACAGAGCACTGGGTTAGGGGAACAGAGTACAGGGTTAGGGGAACAGAGCCCAGGGTTAGGGGAACAGAGCCCAGGGTTAGGGGAACAGAGCACTGGGTTAGGGGAAAAGAGCACAGCGTTAGGGGAACAGAGCACAGGGTTAGGGGAACAGAGCTCAGGCTTAGGGGAACAGAGCACAGGGTTAGGGGAACAGAGCCCAGTGTTTGGGGAACAGAGCACAGGGTTAGAGGAACAGAGCACAGCGTTAGGGGAACAGAGCCCAGTGTTTGGGGAACAGAGCACAGGGTTAGGGGAACAGAGCACAGGGTTAGGGGAACAGAGCCCTGGGTTAGGGGAACAGAGCACTGGGTTAGGGGAACAGAGCCCAGGGTTAGGGGAACAGAGCACAGGGTTAGGGGAACAGAGCACAGGGTTAGGGGAACAGAGCCCAGGGTTAGGGGAACAGAGCCCAGGGTTAGGGGAACAGAGCACAGGGTTAGGGGAACAGAGCCCAGGGTTAGGGGAACAGAGCCCAGGGTTAGGGGAACAGAGCACTGGGTTAGGGGAAAAGAGCACAGCGTTAGGGGAACAGAGCACAGGGTTAGGGGAACAGAGCTCAGGCTTAGGGGAACAGAGCACAGGGTTAGGGGAACAGAGCCCAGTGTTTGGGGAACAGAGCACAGGGTTAGGGGAACAGAGCACAGCGTTAGGGGAACAGAGCCCAGTGTTTGGGGAACAGAGCACAGGGTTAGGGGAACAGAGCACAGGGTTAGGGGAACAGAGCCCTGGGTTAGGGGAACAGAGCACTGGGTTAGGGGAAAAGAGCCCAGGGTTATGGAAACAGAGCCCAGTGTTTGGGGAACAGAGCACAGGGTTAGGGGAACAGAGCACAGGGTTAGGGGAACAGAGCACAGGGTTAGGGGAACAGAGCCCAGCGTTAGGGGAACAGAGCACAGGGCTAGGGGAACAGAGCACAGGGTTAGGGGAACAGAGCCCAGGGTTAGGGGAACAGAGTACAGGGTTAGGGGAACAGAGCACAGGGTTAGGGGAACAGAGCACAGGGTTAGGGGAACAGAGCACAGGGTTAGGGGAACAGAGCTTGGCTGTGCAGACCCAGTCTGCGTTAGATACTCAGTCTCTTTAGCCTGTGATGGGAAGGTGATGGGGATGGAGGGGAAATGGCCTTCCTGTAGGTCCTTTTACAGTGAAGACAATACATTACATTTATTTGGCAGACACTTTTATCCAAAGCGACATACAAAAGTGCATTTCAAGGTCATTGGAACAACTACAAAACACAGGTTTGAAGGTACAATACTCATTTCATATGGCGTAAAGCAGAGAACATTTAAATAAAGTACAGCACATTCCCTGCACCCCCATGTACACAGGCACACACACACACACACACACACACACACACTGCTGGGGACGGTGTCATTTAGGCCGCAGTTTATCATTGGTGATTATTAGTGTGCAAGTGCACACTCTCTGGGGGCAGCTGGAGTGGTCAGGGTCAGTTCAGCAGATCCTGTAATTCAGCCTGGCCCTCTGTCGTGCTGGCTGGGTCCTGCTGCTTCTGGGGTTACAGAATTCCACCTCAACCCCACCCCACCCCACCGCCACCACCCTCCCCTGCCATATGAAGTCGTCATGGAGGTGTCTCCCTGCACTTCGTACCACTGCTTTTCCCAGAGTGCACCTGGATTACGAGCTGTGTCAGGGACCCGCACATCAGCGGCTGCTGCCAGACCCTCTCTCCTGCGATCCCAGTAACTCCCGCCCGGTTTCCACGGCAATGCTGGCTTTCTCACCGGAGAGTCCCCCACCCACACACCCCCAAACCCACACACCCACACACCCACACACACACCCACACCCACACACCCACACACCCACACAACCCCCCACACACCCACCCCCACACCCACCCACTCACACACCCACACACCCACCCACCGACCCACCCACCCACACACCCACACACCCCCCCACACACCCACCCACACCCACACACCCACACACCCACCCACCCCCGGAGCGGGCCGTTTAATCGTGACGGGCAGCTGGGAGCCGTCCCCCTTTGAGGCGCTAATCGTGCTAACCGTCCGCTGCGCCCCTCTAAAGGAAGGACGGGGCCGCGCGCTGCTTTTGGGGGGGAGCGGAAGTCCTGTGATGTGGAAAAACATCCCCCCCCCCACCCCCGGGATCCCCCACCGCGAGGGGGACCGGCACCGGGCGCCGAGCGCCATGGCGGGAGACCTGAAGGGGGGCTTATTCAGGTTGGGTGGGGGGGGGGAAAGTCCCCCGCCGCACCTTTCATTGTAAAACCCGGGATTAGGCCCGTCACTGGGGTGCCACACACAGTGGAGCCCGAAGACGCTCGCTCTGCTATTAAGGGTTTAGGGCTACTTGCGCGATTTCTCTTTTTCTCTCCCCGACGCTCCGCAAAAATTTGCTTTTTGAGGAGGCTGGGAAAGCGGAGCGGGGCTGAGAGGGAGGGAGGGGAGGTGCATTGTGGGAAAGGGAGCGCGAGCGAGGGCCCGCGGTGGGGGCCGGTATTGATGGGATTACTGACACCCCGGGAGCCCGGGGAAGAGAGAGGAGCGCGGTAAATGATTCAGGAGTGAGGGGGTAATGTAACGACAGCGCTGGGGGGGAGGGGGGGGCTCCGGGAGGGAGCGGCCTATCGCGCGGGCGATCCCGCGAGCGCACATCTGCATTAACACCCGCGCGTCGGCGCTAAGCAGTTCTGGCAGCTCTCCGGACCCGGGTTGCCGCGGCGGCGGCGCGCCTGTCTGCGAGGCTGTCAGTTTGGGATCCCGGGGAGCGCTGACGGGGGGGTGCGGGTGGGGGAGGGGAGGGCGGGGTGGGGTAGGGTAGCCGAGGTCCTCGAAGGGGGTCAGGACGGGGGCTTCTGAAGAGGAGAGGGCCGGTCTGTCCGGGCTGTTTTGAGAGCTTTTTTGAGAGGAGGACTGATAAGATCCCCCTTCACCCTCTCACCTTCACCCCCTGCACGGGGGGCGTAGTCCGTGTGGCCCTAATCTGGAGGACCCCCGGGCCGGGAAGGAGCACTCCAAAGGGGCGCTCTTGAGAAAGTGGGGCGCTGAGATAAACCCCTGGCCCGGTCCGGCGGGGGCCGACACCGTCCTGTCTCAGTCACTGTCACAGTCACAGTCACACACACACCACCCCCCCCCTCACCTGCCACCACTAAGGGTCTCCTCAGACTTCCTGTCTGAAACAGCCGACTGAGCGCTCTTCCAGAAACATCGCTCTCACACCTCCCAGCCCTGCCAGCGCCCCCCAACCCCCCCTCACCCCCCCCCAACCACACGCCGCTGGAGCCAGGGGGGGGGGCGGCTGGCCGTACACAGATTCAGGGCTTCGGAACAGGACCGTCCCTCCGGTTTTCACAAGAGCAAGGCAACAGCACCCTTCTTACCCAAACAAGTTTCAAGCCGTCGGATGGCCAGAGAGCTTTGTGTTTGCCTTGTGGTTTCTGCGTATTAACGCCGGCAGCTAATTGCATGCCTCTGAGACCTCTATCAACAGATTCCCAATTTATACACCGCCGCTTTTTCCACCAGAAGCTTACTGTTTTTAGGCCCATAAAAGAGACGCAATCTTCCGCGAGAAGAAAGAGATAATTAACTAAACGGGCCCCTAACGGCCCCTAATAAAGGCTAATTGCATTACTCGCGCCCGCGCCCCTCATCGTCAGCGTGCTTGTCATCTGCCGCGGTTGTCAGGCAGTGCGGAGACGGGGGAATTTCTGCACCCTCTGTGCGTTCGGGCTTAGGCCATAAAGACGAACGGAGGATGACTAATCCTTCGGGTAAATTTCAGTGTGCCGTGAGAGAACCAGCCCAGCGATTTACAGCAACGCCACAGAAACAACATTTTTAAACAAGTATCTCAACAAGTATTTTAGTCTTATATTGAGACTTAAAATCTTACTTGTATTATTATTCATTTTTTTCCTAAATGTCAAAATTGCCAGTGAGGTAAGACAGTTCGACTCATTTCAACGTTTGCCAGTGGGGTTGGAAAATTTCACTTGTCAAGCGAACAGTAACCATAAAACAAGATAATGTTTCCTACTTGAGGGAAAAGAACGTCTCAAGCACTTTAAGACAGGCTTGTTTCAGTGAAACTCAGAAATCACTGCGCGTTTTCTTTTTTTAATTTCATTTCCTCGTTTATTTCATATAAAACCGCAGGAACATCACATCCTCGTGTTTCAGTTGTCAAAGCGAGATTTTCCGTCTGAAGCGAGGGTTTTAAAAAAGAAACGCGCTCGGCGGTAAAAATGTCAGACGGCCCGGCCTGAGGCTCCCCCCCGCCGCAGTCCCGCCGGCTGCATGATTATTTAATTGCGCCATTTTAAAGAGCTGACAGGTGTGAAGAATGTGGAACGCAGGCCCCTGATTGGCTGTCAGACGGTCCGAGGGGAGACGTCACCCCCGGTCCGGGAGGCCAACTCGCGACCTTGACCTCCGGATATTCCGTTATCGACGCCGCCGCCGCCGCTGGATTGGCTGCGCAGATATCCGCGGCGGGCTAAGCGTTAGCGGGCGGGGTACTCCGCACCCACTTCAGACCGGTGCGCGGGGGGGCCCGTACCGCCTCAGCGCTAGCAGCCGCCGCCGCCGCCGCGCAGCGCCTGCTAAATTTAAAAAGATAGCCCTGCGGAGGGGAGAGGGGGAAATCACGCTTTCCCTTAAGAGTCCTGCCTTCATGTTAATTTAGAGTGATGTTTTAATAGCTCTGTAAAGGAATCCCCTGAAGAGCGCCCGTGAGTGAAGTGCCACAGCGAGCGAGCGAGGGAGAGAGAGAGAGAGAGCGCTCCGCTCCCACCACAGGGGAGACCGTCTGCCAGAGGAGAACGGCTGTCTGCAGTCCTGAGCACAGCACAGAGCACAGACACACACACATACACTCTCCCACCCACACACAGACACCACACACACACTCCGCACACCACACATACACCACACACACCACACATACACTCTCCCACCCACACACAGACACACACACACACACACATCACACCACACATACACCACACACACCACAGCACACACACATCACCACACACACGACACACACACTACACCACACACCACACATACACCATACACCACCCACACACAGACACAGACACACACACACACACATACACCACACATACACTCTCCCACCCACACACAGACACAGACACACACACACATACACCACACACACACACACGTACGTACACACATACACCTCATACACACACACCACACATACACTCTCTCACCCACACACACACACACACACACACTCTCACATATATACACACACACACACACACCCACACACATGCACCACATGGTCACATACACACACATACACCACACACACACATACATCACACATGCATTCATGCAAGCAAAACAACCAAAGTGGTTCACACAGACATACCACAATGGCACACCACTCTGCACACACAGCATATGGATTACCATTAACCTTGCAGCAGGAGGCTGCAGTCCCCTCTGCATGGAGATATGTACCTCTATCTCACTGACCGCACCATGCCCACACACTCACAATCAAGAACAGAAATGCACCCGCACGCTCTGGCCGCACACGGGCCCATGTAAACAGCGCATACATCCTTCATCATGCATTCCAGAAAAACAGTTTGAGTGTTCAGAGATATTTGTCCACCTAATTGGCTGATCTTCACACTGGCACACCTACACACCCACTCAACCATACACCCACACACCGACAAGCCCACACACCCACACACACCTACACCCCACACACCTACACCCACACACCCACACACACCTACACCCCACACACCCATACACCACACACCTACACCCACACACCCACACACACCTACACCCCACACACCCATGCACCACACACCTACACCCACACACCCGCACACCCACACGCCTGCCTGGCTCTGGCTCTGATGGCCCACCGGTGGGGAAGCGGGCCCGACCCTCGGGGCACAAAGAGCTTTTATGAAGTGGTCTGAAGTTATCTGCTGTCCGTGAGGCTGCCCGGACGAGTGTTTACCAGCGCGATAGCCGCCTCCCAAACCCCCCCCCGCTCCCCCCCGTCCCCCATCCCTGCGGTCCTCCCCCCCCGGTCCCGCTATCAGCGGCGGGCCGGCGGCTGCCCACGCCGGCCCGCTGTCCGGCCCAGCGCGTTAGCGGCTGTCAGTGCGGGAGAGTGCGGCTGAGCCAGCGCAGGGCCGCCGCTAGCCGCCGCGCGCTGATCAAAGGGGCCCCCGGCTCGGCCCCAGATAACCCGCCGCCGCCCCGCGCCCTGCCTCTCGTCTCCGTCTGTGATCACAGGGGCCAGACGAGTCCTCCCCCCCCACTCCCCGGCCCCCTCTGCCAACTGTTTTTATCACCCGGGAGGCCCCCCCTCCTCCCTCCTCGTTCTCTTGTTTAAACTTCCAGGAACCCTGGCTGGACACTTTATTCCTGCGTTTGATGCTAATCTGTGTATGATTTGATCTGCACTCATTGTTGAAGTGCATTCTGGTCCCGCTGTCGTTCTTATGATGCTGTGATCAGCGTTGATTCGGGGAGTCCGGGGGGGGGGGGGGGGGCGGGACCCTGCCAGGACCCTGCCCATTGGCCTGTGATTTACACCTGTCTGAGAGGCAGGGTGGGCGGAGTCAGCGATTCCCCCTGATGGCTGCATTCCTCACCAGGCCTTCTGACCCGAGCACTAGAGCGGTCTCAGGCCATCCTGATCATTTCCACCGGAAAACTCGCTCAACAGAGTAAACCTGCGAAGCTCTTAACTTCTCCTTCTTTTCACGGGCACTTCTTGGCTTCTCTTTGCTACCTTTCTTGATGTAGCGTCTTCAAAGGGTGCGAAACAGTTATAGTCTTGAGCAAAATGTTTTATACTCAACTAATTTTGCTCAAGTAATATTTATTTATTTATTTAGGATCCCCATTAGCAATACGCAGCTAATCTTCCTGGGGTCCGAAATCGGTTATATGGCTGACCATCACTGCAGCTCAAAAGCTTCTGTAACCAAAATGCAGAACTAAGCCAAACATGTTTTCTGGTGCTGTTTTGTTTGACTTTTTTTTCCTATCAGCCAATTAAACTTTTTGATGGTAGTCATGGGGACTTAGAGAGATGTGGAATATTTAAGTAGTTATGTATGTGTAATAGTACATATTTCTTTGTTAGGGAGTACAGGACTGTGAAAGCATACAGCCCCTGTATTTGGGGGCCTGCTCACCCAGTTCATCCTCACAGCTTTGATCATTGCTCCACCCTTCCCCTGGAGAGTAAAAGAGGAAGCAGGTGGAGGTGAGGCCCTTTTTCCCATGAGCCACTGCTCTTCCTGTTCCAGGGATGCTGGACCGCAGCGTGACCCTGCTGGAGGTGTGCGGCAGCTGGCCCGAGAGCTTCATGCGTCACATGACCTCCGCGGACGCCTCCGAGGACGGGCTGAGGGAGCGGCTGGCCGACGCCATGTCCGAGTCGCCCAGCCGGGACGCCGTGGGCACCGGGACAGGTGAGCGCCCCGCCCCCGCCGCCTTTTTGGCCCTTGGAACGAAGCTCAGAGAAGCTGGTGAAGGTGTTCAGGCGGTGGTGTCTAATGGCACCCTGGCTCAACTGTCCCACACAGTAAAATGTCCAGTGTTAATTCAGCTCTAACAGTGTTAAGTCAACTCTAACAGTGTTAATTCAACTCTTAACGGACAACATTTGGTCCCGCTCTGACTTAGACTGGAATTGACTCTGTTGGATGTTAATTAACTCTGTTAAGAGTTGAACTGGACATTTTACTGTGCAGCCTGGCTGCAGAGAAAACTTGTTATGACTGTTTCTGGTGTTTTGAGCACCCCAGCGTCTTGTGTTTGCATGTCCAGCACATGAGAAAGTTACGATGCCGTTGTAGGCATTGGAGAAGGAGGGCGGAGAGCTGGGTAACCGTCGCCGCTGTTTCCTGTGCAAGCGGGACACTCTCTGCGCTGAATAAAGGAAACGGATCCCAAACGCGTGATCCGCCCGGCCCCCCTCTGACACGCCCACCTGCGGTCACGGTGTGTTTGGCGAGCGCGCGGGCGTATCGGCGTTCGGCTCGGTGTCTGCGCGTACGCGTCGCCAGGTCAGCCGCGGTGCGAGAAGGGAAGGGGCGGCCAGGGCGACGGCCGCGGGAGCTCAGTCTGGAGGAGACGCGTTTCGGTCTGCTTCCCCTTCAGGGCTGAGAGAGAGAGGGAGGGAGGGAGAGAGAGAGAGAGAGAGAGAGAGAGAGAGGGAGAGACTGAGAGAGAGACTGAGAGAGAGAGAGAGAGAGATAGAGAGAGAGGGAAAGAGACTGAGGGAGAGGGAGAGAGAGAGACTGAGAGAGAGAGAGAGAGAGACTGAGGGAGAGAGAGAGAGAGAGTGAGAGACTGACTGAGAGAGAGAGAGAGGGAGGGAGGGACTGAGAGAGAGAGAGACTAAGAGAGAGTTAGAGAGAGAGCGAGAGAGTGAGAGAGACTGACTGAGAGAGAGAGAGAGAGAGAGACTGACTGAGATAGAGAGTTAGAGAGAGAGAGAGAGAGAGGACGGGCGGATCGGCTTCCCCCCGGGAGAGTTGAGCACGGGCCCGGGTCCTGGTGATTTAGAGCGGTAGTTAGAGGAGACGGGGGGACCTCCTGTTCCTCATCAGCCCAGTTTCAGGCCGGGGTGGCGGGGTGGTGGGGTCCCGGTCATCCGCCGTCTGTTTATTTGTGCTGCAATTATGGCTGAAAGAATCGGAAATGCCCTTCCGGATCTGGCCAGCCCCCTCCAGTGCCCCCTGGACATGGAGTACTCCGCTCCGAGGGCAAGTTCCATCACAGAACAGCGCCCCCTGTGGACACTTCCTCTCCCTACACTCCAGTGGGAAGAATGAGCATGTAATGTGAATCACAACCATGTTTTTAAAAAAATTTTAAATCTTTTTTATGCTTTGGGTCGCTGCTTGCGTGCTTAGTTTTAACAATGGAGATTTCACTTCTGTACATAGCTGGTATAATTAAATGGTGTAGAAATGGTGGCCTCCATTTTAACCCTGTGGAAATTTGTTTTTACAGGAAAGCCGCTAGTTAACTAGTTAACCTAACCTACTTAGTTAACCGGAACTTATTTTACAGTTCGGCTCGGCTGAAAACACAGCGCGGTGCATTTAATCAGGGGCGGCGTGCCATGGGGGCCGGCAGCTGGCAAGCTAATCTCCGGCTGTCCGAGTTTTAACCAGCGGGCCTAATGAGATTCAGTTAAATTTCCAACCGCCTTGCGAACCAGAACATTTTCAAATTACGTGCCAAATGCAGCTCCTTTGTAGTACATTACAGTCTTTAAATGTAATTAGGGTTTGAGATGCTAAAAGCATTCGCTCACTGCTAAGCCTGGAAGTGCTTTTGGGCCGAAGCACTTTCCCTTCTGCGTAACAGCGCTCGCACACCTAAAGGGCAGTTTAACTTGGTCTGATTGGTTGCTATTAAGGGCTGTGGTGTTTTCTGCGCTGCCGCGGCTACTTTGGCTAAGCTTAAGGCTCTTTCTCCTGCTGGATGGGCTCTTGGTTTTGTTTTGTTGCACAGGTTAGCCGGTTCCTCTCCTGCTACAGAGGAATTTGGGACTACTTGTGGACCAACCCAAACAGCTGCTTGGATATCGCTGGCGCTACAAAACCTGGTGCGGATTAGCTTGGCGAAAACGGCTACTGCCATAAGCATATCGGCACAAATGAACTTTGGCCAATGCTTTTCTGCCTCTTTGCTAGTAAAAGGTTGTGGTGGACAGGCAGGTAGAGAGACAGGCAGGTACGCAGTAAAGGCGTCGCCCGTCTGGCTCCGCCTTCATCAGAGTGCTCCCTGTCCGTCTCTTAGTCTCCGCCTCCTCTCATTTGGGTCTCATTCAGAATGCAGCTTTAAAGTTGTAAAAAAAAAAAAAAAGAAGTTCAAGCGGTAAACCCTATTTAGCTGATTTACTTAACTAATGCGTCTTTCAACCAGCGCGGTCAATTTATTCGACACACGTTTATTCCAGCTTTCCGCCCCCTCTCCTTGCCTGTCTCCGCAGCTTAGAAAGGATCCGCGTTCCTTCCTAGACCATCTCTGGTTTCTTAAAGTGATCCCTTCCGCGGATAAGCTCGGACAAACCCGTACATTTCAAAGGTTTTTTAAAACCACGAATTTAGGTAATTCATATTGAAACCAAAAAAAAGGGGGGAAATTGCCTTTCTGACAATCCGAATGTTTAACTCGTTTAGGAGGCAGCAGGGCGTTTTTCTTCGACTTAAGTGGACAAGAGTCCCTTTGATTTTTTAAGGGAAGATGGAAGTCGGATTCGGGGCCGCCACCGCCGGGGGCGGGGAGGTCACAAGGCCCTAATGCGGTTAGCATCGACTGCGCCCCTCTCGCAGCGCGTCTATTAGGCCCTGATTCGATTTGTACCTATTCATTTGCAGTCCCTGCGCCGGCACTGAGTTGGCCCTCTCCGTAATTGGTTCTGTCTCTGTTTGGGCGTCATTAGATTAGGTCGGACTCCCGGACACTTGTAGTCTGCGCTTGTCCGTCCATTTGTCCGGCCTAATGTAACGCAAAATTCATTACTGATCACATTACGCCCGGGCTCCCCCCCCCCCCCCGCCCCGAGCCCTCTCACGCACATTCGGGCGCCGCGCCGCGCCGCTGATGGAGGGAGCAGGGAAGTGGGAAGGAAGGAATGGCTGGAAAATAATTTTTTTTTAAAAAGAGGAAGGGTAGCAGAATTACTATAAGACTCGATTCTGTCCGCAGGACAACATGGTGTCATTAGCCAGGTAGCTTATGACGTGTCTTGGAGAATGTGATGGGGCAGTTCTGACTGCTGATAAAGTCCCCCCCCACTTCGATTTTTGAATCTGTGGCCCCTTTTTGGAGTACAGGATGGGGGTGAGAGGAGAGCTGGGTTTCTTTGAGGGTAGGAAGTTCTCTCAGCTCTGCTGGCCGGGCCCTCCTGGCGTTTTGGGAGGTCAGACAGCGTTAGGGGCGTAGCCGAAAGGGCCGGACCGATTTAGCGCATTACGCGCGCCCAGACAGCCTACAGCCGCCGCAGCTGCCCCGGGCCCTCGGGCCCCCGGGCCCCCCGAAGACGCTACGCTGATTACCCTGCCCGAGCGGTGACACACGCGGCCCCCTCTGCCCCAAGACGGGCCAGCTGCAGGGGAAATGTGCCCACTGCACACTACAGACAGGTGAGAGAGAGGGAGAGACCTAGAGACAGAGAGACAGAGAGAGAGACCTAGAGAGAGAGAGGCAGAGAGAGAGACCTAGTGAGAGAGAGAGGGAGACAGACAGAGAGAAAGACAGAGAAAGAGAGAGGGGGAGAGGGAGAGAGAGAGAGAGGAGAGACCGAGAGAGAGGAGAGAGGAGGCCAGGAAGACTGAGGAGAGAAGGCGCACTTGACAACCGACTGACGGGGTCCCTCGTACACAGACTACTGAAATGCGCCCTTCCCGAAATTCGATTTTCCCCGGCAATGCAATGATGCAAATTACATTTTACTTATTGGTGCTAACCCAACATAAATTCCATTTAAGCCCGTGTGGAGGACGGAGCTCGACCGCACACAATCCCACGACCCCCGGCCCTCCCCACGTCACAACACTGCAGTGTTCCCAGGCCCTGACACAAGGGGGGTATGTGTTCGTCTGCCAGGCTACTGTGCTGAGAACGGGGGGAAAATAGTGTTTGTGTCATTTTTACGGTTCTGCCTATGTCTTCAGAGAACCCAATAAATCATTCCCCCGTTGTAAATAACATCACTTGCATAGGTCTGGCATGTCTTTATACATTCATCTGGAAGACGACATTTTTTTAGCACTATACATTAGTGGCACGTTTGTCATGACGCTGTATAGTGGCATTGGCCAGTGATGTGCATAGTAGCGTATGCTGCATCACATTATGTATCTCATTTCTTTCTGACAACTGGATATTACGGAGTCTGTGAAGGACAAGTGACGAGTGCCAGTGGTAAGGAACTGCCCTGTACCGGGTGCTGGTGCGATTCCGGGAGGGCACTGTAGTTGTACCCTGCTTTTCATTGCCAAAGTAATATGCTGTTAATTGGTAAATGTAAATACAGTGTAAAAGTTTTTTAGTCTTTGGATACAGGCCTGCTATGTGTGTAGAGATGTGTGTTGTAAGGAAATGCTATCCGGAATGGCTGCCACTGTGCTGGCGTGTGGTTTATGTCTCGTGGGAGAGACTGTACAGTATTACGATGTGGTGTAAAGTTGTAACACTGCTTTTCAGTTGCAAATGTAATTGTGGTTACATTCCGGGAATATGCAAATACAGCTGTGAGGTTTTTTTTTCTTTTGCTCACAGGCCTGGCGTGTGTGGTGTGGAGTGAGTGTGTGTGTGTGTGTGTGTATGTGTGTGTGTAGGTGTGTGTGTGTGTGCGCGTGTGCGTGGTGTGTGTGTGTGTGCGTGTGCGTGTGTGTGTGTGTGTGTGAAAGGGTCCTGTCATTGTGACAGCGTGTCTTCATTTAACAGCTTTCAG
The DNA here is from genome assembly GCF_018555375.3 of Anguilla rostrata. Classification (NCBI taxonomy): domain Eukaryota; kingdom Metazoa; phylum Chordata; class Actinopteri; order Anguilliformes; family Anguillidae; genus Anguilla; species Anguilla rostrata. Next base: position 8,083,866 of record NC_057941.1, on the reverse strand, counting down.
ACGGGACATCAGGCCTGACTGAGCGCCCCTGCTGGTGGAGTGTGCAGTGCACAATGGGCTCTTTGTCTGGGAGGTTTAACTGACAGCCCCCAGCAGGCAGCCCCCAGCCCGTCCCTGTCCCCTCTCTGAGCCCCCCCCCCTCCAAAGTGCGCTGGCTCACTCACTCACACACACACACTCACACTCTCACTCTCACTCTCTTTCTCATGATCACACATTCTAGCATGCTCAGTTCTATACAGGCACACATCCACATATCACATATGCCTGCGTGCTTGCATAGAAACGTCCCAACCACACATTCACTCATGCACACATATCACACAGGCACCTCCCATATGTCTTAAAGGAAAATACACTGTAAAATCATGAGCTCAGTATGCACAGTATGTGCGGATGGTAGCAGTGAATGAATCCTCCCACATTTACATTGAGCCTGTAGCCTTGGTGTGAAGCCTTGGAACTTCAGCAAATGCACTGATCTTTAATACAGTCATCTGGCTGGGTTAAAGGTAATAACAATAATGCATATTTTGATTTTATTTCTGTTCATAACTGTATTAATCAAGCATTGCTTCAGTCTCAATATTTCTACTGTGGATCTCAAATGGACCTGATCTTATCTTATTAATAAAAACATTGCAGTATCCATAATGTTGAGTCCTGCCCATACCCATATACATACGTGTGCAAGAAAATAGAAATAACCAATTCCATCTTAAGAGGAGAAGCCTCTCCCTTCCTTCATTTTGTGAGCTCTGTGTGTGCCTGTGCTCTTTTCAAATGTGTCCGTGAAGCTTTTGTAGGCCTGGAAGCTGGACACGTGTGTCTGTGGGACACATTGGAGGGGTCGCAGTGGGGTCATTCCTGAGAGTGCAGTTACTGCAGGGATGAGTGACTGAGTTACAGCAGGGCTGAGTGACTGAGTTACTGCAGGGCTGAGTGACTGAGTTACAGTAGAGCTGAGTGACTGAGTTACTGCCGGCATCAGTGACTGAGTTACTGCAGGGCTGAGTGACTGAGTTACTGCAGGCCTGAGTGACTGAGTTACTGCAGGGCTGAGTGACTGAGTTACTGCAGGGCTGAGTGACTGAGTTACTGCAGGGCTGAGTGACTGAGTTACTGCAGGGCTGAGTGACTGAGTTACTGCAGGGCTGAGTGACTGAGTTACTGCAGGGCTGAGTGACTGAGTTACTGCAGGGATGAGTTACAGCAGCTGAGTTACTGAGGGCTGAGTGACTGAGTTACGCAGGGCTGAGTGACTGAGTTACGCAGGGCTGAGTGACTGAGTTACTGCAGGCTGAGTGACTGAGTTACTGCAGGGCTGAGTGACTGAGTTACTGCAGGGCTGAGTGACTGAGTTACTGCAGGGCTGAGTGACTGAGTTACTGCAGGGCTGAGTGACTGAGTTACTGCAGGGCTGAGTGACTGAGTGACTGAGTTACTGCAGGGCTGAGTGACTGAGTTACTGCCGGCAACAGTGACTGAGTTACTGCAGGACTGAGTGACTGAGTTACTGCAGGGCTGAGTGACTGAGTGACTGCAGGGCTGAGTGACTAAGTGACTGTGCGCCCTGACCCTCTACCCTCTTACTCACCCCTATACCCCTGTCCTTCTGTGCTTATTTTCACTTCAGCACCTCCTCTTCCCAGACCTACACGTTTCCTCATCCCCACATCTGTGTGAAATACACACATCACTGTACATCCATGTGTTTCCATGTATGTGCCTCTGCGTCTGCACGGTTCTGTGCATTTACACAGTGTGACAGATTCAGTATGTGTGTCTGTACAGCAGCACATGCATGCCTCTCAGCACATCTCCATCTCCATCCGTCTTTATTCGTTTATAATACGTTTCACAGTGTGCCACACATTTACACGGCTTCGTATGTTCATACACGTCTAAGCGCCTGTCTGCAGATGAATATTATGATGTATGCAGCAGCGCATTTCCATACATGAATGCAGCTCTGCGGGTCTGCACGTGTCAGTGCATCTGTGCATTCTCACATCTCTACTGATGTGCAAGTCTGCGCATTTCCACAGATCAGCACATCTGCATGCTGTCCCACGTCTTCACAGTTAATCAGCGTAACAGTAGCCTGCGTCTACACATGTAGTATACAACTATACATCAACAAAGACTCGCCTTGTCATCTCAAGACTACAAACATGCAGATATTCGCTTACAGACGCCAACAGATACTGCATGTGTATGTACAGTGCCCACCAAATGTATGGTTAGAGGATAGAGTGAAATTTGTTATTTTTGCAGTACACTTGAGGCATTTTGGTTTGAGATCAAAAGATGAATATGAGACAAAAGTACAGATGGCTGGTATTGACGTCATGGTATTCACATGCGCGTACGGCATTTACATGCATATATGTTTCACCATTTTACACAATTGCATATCTGTACACATGAACAAATGTCTACATGTCTGCCCAGCTTTACATCTAAGTATCTATAGACGTCAATTCATATAAAGATCTTTTTTCAGTTCCCCGTGTTTTCCTGCTACTTTTTGGAGTGATTTTCTGGTCTCAAATGGCCATGCGTTACGCGATGGAGTGGAGTTCAGCCAAATCAAATTTCACCGTGCAATTATGAATTGTTGTTGAAAGTCTAATTGAGCCGTCAAATTTGCCGTTGGAATCATTACAAGGCCCTTTTCCATGAAAACCCCTTTTGTTGACCGAGCCCGTGCATGAAGTCATATGCAAATACAGGATGTTTAAATTGGACATTGTCGCTCGCATTCATCTGCAGAAATGGGAGCCATTATCTGAGCCAACGCTTTGATACGGCGGCTAGCCGAAAAGCCGATAGCCATCTCAAGAGCAACACACAGGCGGGCGGTGGCACCGGCCGGTGGGGCCCGGCTAGGACGCTAGTCTGCCACGCTACAACGTTCAGACTGAACCTTTCTGCTAATTTCAGGTCTGGAGCAGCGATGAGTTAACCAAATAAATATCGTTCTGTACGGCGCGACAGAGGCCGTTCTGAATTTGCGCACGGTAGATTTTCCTGATGCGCCTAGTCTGAGCGATCTGCCTCCATCAGTTCGGAGGCTCGGGGGCTCGGGGAAGGGGCGGGGGGGTGGGGGGGGGGGCAGGGGGGCATACATTATTCATGCACAGCCTCTTTTTAGCAGCCTTTCCCCTCCTGCTGCTGTGTCTAACACAGTCATTATTATTAGTAGTTAGCGACTGGCTGTACATGAGGGGTGTCCTGGGAAAAGACGAGGTTTTAACCCGCAACAGAAGCTATTTGCGAAATGAAGTGTGAGGGGTATCACGTTTTCACTGATGCCCATCCAGAGGCCAGTAATGGAGCGATCCCCATCAAATGATCCGTGTCATATGTCCCGTGATGTAATAGTCAAATTACCTTGCAATCTGCCTTGCATCATACGCCTTGTGATGTCGTAATTGAGTCATCGCACAGTGCTCGTTGTGCGTTGGGAAATTTTGGGGAAGTTTTTAAAAAGATAATGAAAATGCAGGTCACTCTATATCAGTGCTCACCCCTCTCTATCCCTAATGAAACACAAGGGAGGTGCTATACACTCAGAAACAGCTAATGGTTCCCATGCTACCTGCACACCCTCCTCCTCCCCAACACACATACACTCAGTACCTGGCTCCCATCTATCACCTCTAACCCTTGACCTTCACCCTCACGTCTCAGTTCTCACTCTATACCTCTCCATCATGTGTTCCGGTCACCTGAGCTGAGGTAGACACATAGACAGCCACTCACCTGGAGGACTTTGTATCTTTCCCCTGACAAGATTTCATAGTTAGGCTCGTTTTGCCACAATGTGTGTCCATGGCCTTCTCTAAGGAAATGGAAGTTTCCGGACACCTCTGCTAGCAAGCTGGTTATTCGAGCGCATGCTAGCATTCAAGGTTTCAACCCTACATGCCAGCTAGATCACACCGCTCTGCTGCAGCAGGGAAGCTTGTACTCCCTGCCGTCTGGGTGAATGGTTCTCGCTCATCCCAACCACGCTTCTCCATCGTAGCTCCCCAGTGGTGGAACAAACTCCCCGGAGTTCCTCTACGAACCACTCAGTCATTGCCAATCTTTCGCCGTGGTCTGATGACACATCTCTTCGGTCTGTATTTGGCCTAACTATCGCTGCTAACCTGCAGGGCGCTCCCAATCTCAGGTCACTTGAATCCTTCTGATTTGTTCCTGTGGCACTTTCATGTTACACTTGTATCTCCATCCAGAACTTATTGCACTTGTATCGTTATCTTGATGATGTAGCTCATTGTCATGCCTCCTAGTTTGACTTAACATTACTCTCTGACCTAGCCTATGCTTACTGTGTGAACTGGACTTGGCTCATGGCTTGGTGTTCATGGCTATGAATAACTCTTACACATTGTACCTTATCGGACCTGTGTTTTGTAATTGTTCCAGTGACCTTCAGTATGCACTTATTGTGTGCTTTGGATAAACGCATCTGCCAAATAAATGTAATGTAATGGGATGCACTGGGGGGAGATATGCAGCTGTACTGCAGGAGAGATATACAGCTGTACTGGGGGAGAGATACACAGCTGTACTGGAGGAGAGATATCCAGCTGTACTGGAGGAGAGATATGCAGCTGTACTGGAGGAGAGATACACAGCTGTACCAGAGGAGAGATATCCAGCTGTACTGGAGGAGAGATATGCAGCTGTACCAGAGGAGAGATATCCAGCTGTACCAGAGGAGAGATATGCAGCTGTACCAGAGGAGAGATATCCAGCTGTACCGGAGGAGAGATATGCAGCTGTACCAGAGGAGAGATATCCAGCTGTACCAGAGGAGAGATATCCAGCTGTACCAGAGGAGAGATACACAGCTGTACCAGAGGAGAGATATCCAGCTGTACCAGAGGAGAGATATCAAGCTGTGCCAGAGGAGAGATCTGCAGCTGTTGTGCCACTCCACTGCGGCAGAGATATGCGACTGCACTGGGAGACGCAAGGCTGCAGTACCGAGGATGCAGAACTGGAGGCGCTGGTCAGCACTGAGAGCACGGCCTCACACGCTCACTCTCCTCCTGTCCTGCTTTGAGTTTTTGGATACTTTGCAAGGGGGGGGGAAGAAAAAACATTTGTTGATCACATTGTTACACCCCCCCCAGGGCCCGCTCGGGGGAAGAAGTGCACTCTGCTCCTGAAAGACACCGGCAGCGCGGCAGCTAAAAAAAAAACCCCCGGCCCGCAGCCTGAAAGTCCAGGCTAAGAAGCGCGGTGCTGTGAGAAGCGAGTGGAGTGTGAAAGGAGGCTACAATCGCTGTTTCCCCCGGCACTCACCCATTCTTTCCGGGGTCGCTCTCCGCGGCGAGCCGAGGGCCTGAGAGTAATGTGCGGCGACAGCGCGAGACGACGAAGAATAACTCCAGCGTTCAGAGCCGCCGCCGCCGCCGCGCCCCCGTCTCCGACACGTCGGGCCTGGATGACATCGTATCATTTATCCCGCGCTGCGCCTCTGCCACTCTGCCTGCCGGCCGGGGCAGTGTACCCGACAAGGAAGGGGGGGGGGGGCAGTGTGGTGTGGTGTGGGGAGTGGGGAGGGGGGGGGGACAGGGACGGAGACAGACCCTTCGGTAAATGGGTTTGTTTTGTGAGCGGTTTCAGAAAGTGCTCTTAACGGCTTGCTTAAGGGAGAGCCGAACAGAACGTGGGTTTTTCTGGAGAGGCCGAGAGACGGGTGAAGAAATGGAAGGAGAGAAAGAGAGAGAGAGAGAGAGAGACAGTGAGAGAGGAATGTTGTAAACAGATATGTTGTGTCTTCTTGCCCTGGTTTTGTTTGTGAACCACAGTGAGACACATACACAAGAAGGCATGTATAACACTCGCCCACAGGGTAACTGTCAGGAGTGATATGTCCCATCCATCCTTAATTGTTGCTCGTATACAGTGAGCGCCATAACATTTGGGACAAAGACAGATTTGGTTTTTTTTTCGCAATTTGGCTCTGCACTCCAGAATCTTAGATTTGTTATCAAACAATTCAGATGTGGTTAAAGTGCAGATTCTTAGCTTTTACTTAAGGGGATTTAAAAAGATAATCATTTTCCTTTCACCATGCACAAATTACAACAAATATTTTTATACATAACCCCCATAGGGCACCATAATGATTTGGACAAATGGCTTCACAGGCGTTTCTGTTTAGTCAGATGTGTTCAGTTGCTTCCTTAGTGCAGGTATAAGTGAGCTTTTAGTATCTAGTGTTGATTGTAGGCTTTTGGTTGCCTTTGGAGTCTGCCATTGGCGTTTGTCAACATGAGGACCAGAGTTGTGGAGTGCATGGTCAGATCAAGAAAAAAATATCTTTGTCCCAGACATCTTGTAATATCTTGTAGATCACATCATATGTTGTAAACAATAAATATATATTTCATAATATTTAGCCTAGTAATTCTCTTGTTTTTTTTTGTTCTTGTAATTAGCAAAGAAACAAAACTTTACAGATGGCTAGATTGAAATATAAATGTGTATACTGTGGGTGTGTGTATACAGTATATAATATTTTTCTCTGTGCATATTTATACTGGTAAGTTGTTTGGTAGATATGCATACATTACAATGCATATAAATAAATAATGGAGCATGAATTAAATATTGGATGATAAATGGAGAGATTGCAGGAAGATGCGGTGAGAACAGCAGACAGCTGGTGCAGTCGCAGAGACACTCGATCTCTTCCTCCACCGCTGCACTCTTTCAAGGGAAGGCCAACGCGCTCCCCTGCCTTGTGCTATCGATTTTGGGCCTCGCCCTCTCCGCTGTCACCCGACTGACCAGCACTGGGAGACTGGCGGGCACAGGTCCGCGTGTCTGTGCGACTCTCTGTCCAGATAGGCTGAACGTGACCGGGGGTCACCCTTTTGCTTGGACTTAATTAATACTGGATTGGCTGTTTATGTATTATAATTTATCTGTTTTCATGTAAGCCATTTCCACAACAAACCGGTGCCTGCCCACGGCAGATGGGTTCCCCCTCTGAGTCCGGTTCTGCTCAAGGCTTCTTCCTGCTATCAGTCAGGGAGTTTTTCCTTGCCACTGTTGCCCTAGGCTTACTCTTTAGGGGCCGGTTCTCTGTAAAGCTGCTTTGTGACAAAGCTCCTCTGTTAGAAGCGCTATACAAATAAAAATTGATTGATTGATTGATTGATTGATTGATTGAACACAGCTGTGCACGTGCACGCCTCCCACCGTACACGCGGTGTGCTCTCGAACGGGAACGCAACGCGCGCTTGGACTGCGTACTTGACCTTGCGCTTGCTAACGTCACGTAGCACCCTGCCGCGGCGGGGCTGTGGTTCGGAGATGTCGTTTTTTCTGGATGGAGCTGGTCTTCTCTCGCCCTGTCTGAGGGCGGAGGGGGGGTGGTGATCCATAGAGCAGGCAGCGGTGTTGATTAGAGCACCTTTCAGCTGCGCAGATGCCTGTCATCAGCACAACACCACGAGCACCTTTCAGCTGCGCAGACGCCTGTCCTCAGCACAACACCACGAGCGCCTTTCAGCTGCGCAGACGCCTGTCCTCAGCACAACACCACGAGCGCCTTTCAGCTGCGCAGACGCCTGTCCTAAGCACAACACCACGAGCGCATTTCAGCTGCGAAGACGCCTGTCCAAAGACATAGGGAGGGGGCCGCTTCAGCTGTCAGAAACCCCGCTCCGTTTGTCCAAACAGATAAATATTTTGGGGGGGAGGGGCGGGCTTGAAAGGTTGAATTTTGCGCGCTTGCACACGGATGTGTTCTGTTCCCAGTTCTCATCTCAGGGCATCTCAAATCCATGTACCCATCCTCCCCTCCATGCAGCCAAGGGTTCGATTCTCTGCCTTGACAGTTTGTGTACTATGATCGCATTGTTATATGAAACCCTCTCTAGTTTCCCCCTACTTGTGAAAAATACAGACGGACGGAAGACTGCCTATTGTCCTGCCCATTTACAGTATCTGTACCTGACGCACAAGGCTTACATCCTCTCTGCAAGAGCCTGTAAGCAAAACATGACCGTTCTTATTATAGTTTTGTAGTGAAAGTGAAGGGTTGGTGGATGCTGAGAGACTGAGAGACTTGGCTGTGCAGCAGTAGGGTTTAATAAAGACTAGAGAGGGTGATGTTGAAGAATTCTAATACACAGAAGTATCAGGCTTTAAAAAATATTGTATATATGAATGTGTGTGTATGTATGTATGCATCTACGTGTGTATGTATTTGTGGAGGTGTGTATTTGTGTGTGTGGAGGTGTGGTGTGTGGGGGCATGTGTGCTGTAGGAGTGTGTGTGTGTGTGTGCAGCGCGTGCATGTAGGAGTGTGTATGTGTGTGTGTGTGCAGTCCGTGCATGTAGGAGTGTGTATGTGTGTGTGTGCAGTGCATGCATGTAGGAGAGGTCTGTCTGTGTGTGTGTGTGTGTGTGTGTGTGCAGTGCATGCATGTAGGAGTGCGTGTGTGTGTGCAGTGCGTGCATGTAGGAGTGTGTGTGTCTGTGTGTGTGTGTGTGTGCGCTGCATGTGTAGGAGTGTGTGTGTGTGTGTGTGTGTGTGTGTGTGTGTGTGTGTGCGCGCTGCATGTGTAGGAGTGTGTGTCTGTGTGTGTGTGTGTGTGTGCTGCATGTGTAGGAGTGTGTGTGTGTGTGTGTGTGTGTGTATGTGTGTGTGTGTGTGTGCAGCATGTGTAGGGGTGTATGTGTGTGTGCAGCGCGTGCATGTAGGAGTGTGTATGGTGTGTGTGCGCTGCATGTGTAGGAGTGTGTGTGTGTGTGTGTGTGTGCGTGCGCTGCATGTGTAGGAGTGTGTGTGTGTGTGTGTGTGCGTGCGCTGCATGTGTAGGAGTGTGTGTGTTATCTCCAGGCCACGCAGGCCAGGCCCTTTGAAGTTTCCTGGGGCTCAGAACAGGCCCAGAACACTCTCAGCTTTAATTTGCCAGTATTTACATCAATATCAGGTGAACTATGTAGGAACTGCAGCCTTTTTTACATAGTCCTCCCATGCCCCATTTTGAGGGACCTAATGTAATTGGGTAGTTTACTGCTCAGCTGTTTCTTTGGCTATAATTCCTACATGAATCTCTGGATATGAATCCAAATACCATATATATATATATATATATATATATATATATTTACCCTGGTATTGACACATGTTTATTACATTAAGTGCTGTCCATAAGTGCTTTCATTGCAGATGCAAAGTGCAGTAGTACTACAGAATAGATAACAGATGTGCTTAGAGGTCGTAGATGTGCGATAATAAGTGCTAGACTCAACCGAGTATGGTCAGCTAACCTGACAAACTTAGTGCTGTAGAGGTTGCATCATTTATGCCATGACCTGAACGCTGTTGTCAATTCTGGGCATTAGTTTCATACATGGCAATATTATCGTCCGCAGTACCATAGAAGTGCAGAATTGTATCATTTAAAATGTAATTATAAAAAAATAATGCTTGAACACTTACTCTTTTTTTGTACATGGATAAAAACCCCTAATATGCCTATAAGCTGAAGCCTCAACTGCCGTTTCATATTGTGCATAAAGTGCTTACGGGCTTTCTAATGAATAAATACGGTTTCAAAGAGATTATGTTGTGAAAGAATCATTATTTTTATTCTTCTTAATGATAATAATGATAATGTTTTACCACATTATAATCATTCAATTTATAAATACTGTATGATGAATATATTTCTCTTTAATGCATTTTAGGCGTGTGATTTTAACAATGCTGAAAATGATGAATTATTGTATAATTCCGATAAGCAGCAAAGTATTTGGCATTAGCACTACGCCTCTCTCCACTGTGTCACTGGGGAGGAAGTGTTCCTGTTTGCTTTTGCAGAAGTTTGGATCTCATTCAGGACACGTTGTTCCTAGCAGCTGATCTGAGATCAGCTAATCCACCCGTTAATCCCAACCGCAAACATTCTGTGATACAGCACGGCTTCTGATCTGGAGTCAGGGCTTGGAGTCAGAGCTTGGCGGTCAGAGCTCCGCCGCGTAACCAGGGTAAGCCGGGGTTGCCGTGGCGTTGGCGGGCCATTCCATGGCTTCCAGAGCGTCGCCGCGGTGATGAAAGCACAGGCCTCACTCTGCTCTTCTACAGTACAGTGGGGGTGGGGGGGTGGGGGTGGGGGGGAGGTGAAGCAGTGTGCTTACATGGGCCAGAGTGTGCCTGAGTGAGGTCACATGCTCTGTGAGGGGGGTGAGGGGGGGTGTTGTGGGGGGGGGGGGGTTGGAGAGAGTTGATTGGGGAGCCGAGCCCTAACGAGCCCTGATTGTAGATCAAGCGCGCTGCCGTTCGTCTTGCCGGGCGACGGCGGCCCGGGCCAGAGGAGGAATGTGACGTGAGAGCGTTAACCAGAGCCAGCTGGGACCCCGGCGAGATTAAAGTTAAAGCGCAGAAACAAATCAGACGGGATAAGTACAGTGCCGGTGTGGGTTACCGCCTCCCCTCTGCAGCGGGCCCGGCCTGACCGAGGATGTATGGACAGAGCTGGGGGGGGTGGGGGCTGGGGGGCGGGGGGGCTGGGGGGCTGGGGGGGGGAAGTGCTCCCTCACATTTACCCTGGCACAAACCCACTGATTAAGAGTGCCGTGTCTCCTTTGATCATTATTTCCTTTCTCCCTGATGCTGAATTCAATATATCTCCGTCAGCGTGAGCCGCCCGGCGCTGAAATGTGTTCTAAATCAGCGGGACGTTTCGGGGGGCTGGGTGGGGGGGGAAGGAAGGGAGTTCTGGGGCCCCCCTCTGCGGTGCTGCGAGTCCTTGGTCAGTTTGCTCGGGGTTGTTGTGCAGCAGTGTGTTTAGGTGCAAACAAACGGAGGCGTTTCTTTTCGCGTGGAAGAGCGGATTTCCTGTCTCTTAGCGGGCCTGAAGTGAGAGGTGAATGTGAAGAGGATTAAGGCTGTGCACAGAGGAGGCCTAAAGGTGACTGCATGCGCACATTCTAGTGCTGCGCTGTTGCGTGTCCGTCGCTGCATTGCTTCCCTCCAACGCGCTAAACTGTTCTCTCTCTCAGTTTAATTTCACACAACAACAAAAATCCAGCGTAGAATCCAGAATTCCTGAGGTTTTTCCTCCCTTTTTTCCATCAGAGTCTGTCTCAATTGGGTGACATCAGCCAGACGAAACAATAAATGTGCAATTAACATAAAAGAGCTCTGACACCGCCCTCGGGCCTCCACCAATCGCAGGGAGGAGCGAGCGGGAACGCGAAAGGTTAACCTACATACCTTTGGGTGAATGTCTCGTATGAGTCACACAAAGGGCGGGATTAGTCTGCGCTGGAAAGGCAGCGCGAGTCCTTAGCGGTGTTCAGCGGCTTATATCTCTCACAATAATGCCCCGCGCTCGCATTCCTGCCGGTCTCGAGCCGGGAGAGTGGGACCTAGGCCCGGGGGGGGGGGGGGGGGTTCGGGAAAGCGATATCATTCGCAGATTACCCGCTAAGTCCTCCGGGCCGCTATAACGTGTACGAATGTACGCGAGGGAGGGAAGGGAGACGGAGACGGCGTGAAACGGTAGCCATTTGCCTCTTCCGTGACTCTGGCGTTCGGCCGCGCCGGGCTGGGCTTAGCCGTACATCGCGCGGGTTTCCATAAAGAGAGAAAGAGAGGGCGAGGGGAGGGGAGGGAATGCTGGGTGTAAATCCACGGTGTGTAGGCCGAGCGCCGCCCCCCCCCCCCGTTGGAGATAAAGAAAACGCACGGGCGGGGGGGGGGGGGGTGGTTATTTACTACGCGAACCGAACCAGGAGTTGGGTTTCCTGTGCGTCTTTTCCGTCGCGGTAAAGAGGTGCTTCCCCTTTCCAACGTCGGCCCGGCGTAATTCCTGCCTGACAGCCCTGACCTGGGGACGACTCGAACCCAAACCCCGCACGACCCGACGCCGGGCCCCCAATGCATCCCAGGTGTGGACTCCGACCGGAGAGGTGAAAGAGGCGCTCCGTCCCAGAGATTGATTGCCGTCTCCCCCCCCCCTCCCTCCACCCCCCCCCCCCCCCCCCCCACGCTAGGCGCTTCTCAGATGTGTGCGGCTGCGTTTGCGCGCGATCGGGAACGTCTGGGGGTGGGGGGGGATTGGGGGGGGGGGGGCGCCTGAGGATAAGCAGAGCCCGACTTCTCCTCTGGCACGCTCCCTTCACTTCAAACCCTACTGTACAATTTATGAGCACCTGTCAGGGGGCTGTGTGAGTTACGCGCTCTCACCAAAGCAAACAAACACCCCCCCCCCGCCCCCCCGCCCCATCTGCAAACCATGAGAGAGGATCGTCAGGACGGGGCAATTGATGGTCTGCCTACCCCGAGCCCGTCTCATGGCTTTGATTACAAGTTGCTAACCCCCCGGTGTCAGGGCCGCCATTCCTCTTGTGTGGGAGCAGTGGGGTCAGCGAGATACGATCCCTGCCGCCCCCACACCCCACGCTCCGCACCCCGCTCTCTCTCCGCTCGCCGTGCGGCTCGCTGCTCGAGCAGCTTCTGCCGACCGCTCTGGACGGCCGCGTGGCTGTGCGTGTGTATGTAGGAGACGCAGTCTGAGAAGAGCAAACGTTTCAATCGGTCGTTTGCGTTCGGATCAATTGCAAGTTCAGGTAATGCAGGCTTAGCTTGGAAGGTCTCGAAAGGACACCACTGCTTTGTACCTCCACATGTTCCATGGGGGGGGGGGTTGGACTGTGCCATTGTAATAATATATTAATGTTATAATTTTGTTGTGCAGCAGAGGACTCCTCCCTCTCCCGCCCCCCCCCCACCAATCTTAGCACTTTCATCAGGTCTTAAAGCAGGAGCCTAACCCCATAGACCTCACACCACACGTGGGGCATCCACTGACATCCCCGTCCTCATCCCGCACATTTTACACCAGCTTTCCATTGTGCAGTAGCAAAAAAAAAAACAACAAAAAAGAAAATAAATCACAAGGAACCACGCTGGGACGTTTCACAGGCTCGCGAAAGAGCCCTCTTCCTGTCACGAGATCGCGCTGTTCACGTTCCCCAAAAAGGGCACCGCGGCCCCGACGCAGGAACAGGCCGACCCGCGAAGTTACTGCGCTCGGCTCGCGGCCCGCAGCCCGCAAAAAAAATTTTTTTAAAAAAAAAAGGAAACGGAACGAAATGAAAACAGCCGCCGGTCTTTCTGGGAAAAAACCTCGGCGTTGGGGCGTGGAGTCGGCGTGTCACGACCCGAGGTGTGTAAAACACGCTGTAGCGCCGTAAAACCGTCGCTTTCCACAGGAAGCGCGCGCGGCGGCGACCCCGCCTCCTCCCGCGAGGGAATGGAAGCGATTTCGCTCTCCAGATGCCGGGGTCCAGGTACGCGGAGGCCGGCCGGCCAGACGGACGAACGGACAGACGGATGGACGCGCGCAGGAAGTGGAAGTACGCCGTGGTTGGTTTCGGGACGGCGTAAAATCGAGCGCTCCCGCGACTGGCCACCGCGCCGAGACGCGAGCAGCTGCTCCCACTCGATGAACCCGAAACGCAAGCCCTCGTTTCTTAATCGTTCTCTAATAAAGGAGTTTTTTTAAGGCTCCATCAGGCTGGAGAGGCCGTGGTCCGGAGGGTTTACCAGAGGTTTCGGGTTTTTTAATTTTTTAAATTTTTTTTACAGACCTGGTAAAACAGACACCTGACAAATCATTTGGGTCGTTCTCTGCCAGGATTGGGCAGAGAGCCCTATGACCCTTTCCCCCAGGCGCTAGGCTGCTTATTTCTCAGAACTGCAAAGACATTGTTTGTCTTTGCAATTCACCCTTTCAGCTTTTTAACATTGCGTGTCTGCGTTTCACTGTTTGTCTATTTGTGACCGGTTGTGTGGAGTGGCCAGATTGAATTCTGGGCCAGACCAAGGGGTTTCAGAGTGAGGTATTTTTCCTCTAAATGTAAGGGAATATGAAACATCCATGCGTGAGTAAAGGGCGTGGGAGCAGACAGTATATGGAGGATTCAAAACATGAGAAATAATGTTATAATGTTACTGAAATTTACGAGGGAGACGATTGAAGATGAGGGGCTCGGGGAGGATAAGACCTCAGAACGCTGGGTTGGATTCAGCCTTTGGTACCACTGACCCAGCTGCTTCACCTTACACTTCAGGGAGAGTTCTTTATTTCTAAAATGTGACGTGTGTCTACCGACGTGTGTTCACATATTTGAAATGAAGAACACTGTTTATGCCACGTGAACTGGCATTGTCTCTTGAAGCGAATGTAAAAAATGTAGACAACCCGCTCTGAACTTAATTACACAGTGAGGACATTTTTATTGTTCCTCAGAATTTAGCACCTTACATTGTTTCACTCATGCTGTGCAAACGCTGTGACGCTGAACTTTCGTAGATTTAACTGCAGTATTTCATATTGTGCAGTCTTGGGTGATGGTTCACGTTGAATTCTCACAACGTTCTCACTCCAGCCCATTCATTTGGCTTGTTCCTGCATCGTTTCTTTTCTGTTATACCACCAAAACTATACTTTACACTGGCGTTTTCGTCTTATGAGATGTACTGACTGTAATGTATGATCATATGGTAACCAGTACCTAAATGTAAATGTTAGCGTAGTGGTTTTCAACAAAGAATACAGGCTACCTTTCTGTGGGTCTGTGAGTGTGTGGTGGTCGACCACCTGTATAAACTGTGCCTGCTTCTGTGTGTAAGGTGATGTGTGTGTGTGTTTGTGTAATATGCTGTGTGTGTGTATGTGTGTGTGTGTATGTGTGTAATGTGCTCTGTGTGTGTGTGTGTAGGCAGAGACATGCAGGCCCTGTGTAGGGGTCTGTGGTATTGACCCCCGTGTGTCCCTGTGTTGGGGGGGGTGGTGGTATTGACCCCCGTGTGTCCCTGTGTTGGGGGGGTGTGTGTGGTATTGACCCCCGTGTGTCCCTGTGTTGGGGGGGTGTGTGTGGTATTGACCCCCGTGTGTCCCAGTGTTGGGGGGGTGTGTGTGGTACTGACCCCCGTGTGTCCCTGTGTTGGGGGGGTGTGTGTGGTACTGACCCCCGTGTGTCCCTGTGTTGGGGGGTGTGTGTGGTACTGACCCCGTGTGTCCCTGTGTTGGGGGGTGGTGGTATTGACCCCGTGTGTCCCTGTGTTGGGGGTGTGTGTGGTATTGACCCCGTGTGTCCCTGTGTTGGGGTTGTGTTGGATTGACTACTGTGCTGTCTAGCCCGTACTATGTAAAGTTGGTGTGGTTTACGTACACCGTGTTCTGTGGTTGGGAGTGTGGGTGGTGGACCCCTGTATACTTGTGTTCGGTGGTGGTGATTGGTGTGTCTGTGTTGGGGGTGTGTGTGTGTATATGCCCGTGTGTCCCTGTGTTGGGGGTGTGTGTTTGGTATTGACAGTTGTGTCGTGGTTTGGGGGGTGTGTGTGGTACTGACCCCGTGTGTCCCTGTGTTGGGGGGTGTGTGTGGTACTGACCCCGTGTGTCCTGTGTTGGGGGGGGTGGTGGTACTGACCCCCGTGTGTCCCTGTGTTGGGGGGGTGTGTGTGGTATTGACCCCCGTGTGTCCCTGTGTTGGGGGGTGGTGGTATTGAGCCCCGTGTGTCCCTGTGTTGGGGGGGTGTGGTGGTATTGACCCCCGTGTGTCCCTGTGTTGGGGGGGTGTGTGTGGTACTGACCCCCGTGTGTCCCTGTGTTTCCTCCACAGAGCTGCAGCGGGAGGGCAGCATTGAGACCCTCAGCAACAGCTCGGGCTCCACCAGCGGCAGCATCCCGCGCAGCTTCGAGGGCTACCGCTCGCCGCTGCCGACCAATGAGAGCCAGCCGCTCAGCCTCTTCCCCAGCGGATTCCCTTAGGCCGACGCCAGCGCCCCACAACCCCCCCCCCCGCATTCCCACACACTCCCCCGAGCCTCTTTCAGGTCCCAGCACGGCTGCCGCACGCCAGGAGATGCCCCTGTTGTGCGTCCTGCAGGTTCCGCTCGCAGAATAACCTGCTCCGCTTTCTAGTGAAAGAGCGCGCTGGAGAAAGGAGGCGGAGCTTCGGAGGCTTCGGTAGACGTAGCTGTCACGGCTGTCGCAGATGTGTCCCCGCCGATTACGTTTTTCTTGGCCGATCCGAATATTATCTTTTTCTTCCTCTTTCCTGGGGGGAGTGGGAGCTGCTGGGCCGGGAACCGCTCCATTTTTCTCAGACCATGTGACCTTCCTGAACCAAAACTACATGACAGTGAATGTTGTAGCTAGATGCGCTCTCCGTCCCTCCGATGTCCTTTCTGTGTGATGCAGACGACCTGAAGGCCCGGTCGCCTGGCAAGTGGGGTCTCTGCAGCGATGACTGTTAAATGATTCCGAGGTTTCTCGGTTGTGTAACTCAGACAAACCCTTGTGTAATATCCAGGTTTCTCTACCGATTAATCTACATCGATTCCTGTGTTCCAGTTCCTGGGGATCAACAACTGCACCTATTTGTATGTATCAGAAAGAAAACATCGATCTGTTCCTAAAGTTATGGTGAATATTTTGCTGGGCAAAGCGGGTAATCACAAAACATTTAAAGCATTGTTCCTGTTTTCTCAAGTTCCATTATTTATGTTAAATGATATATTTTCTTTTTATTCTGTACCGTAATCGGCAATTTGTGTGCACCGCATTGGCAGCTAGCAGGAAGGTTTGTTGCTAGCTACCTAAGGCCAGCTAGTCGAGTGTCTTGTCTTATTTTTATGTGTGTGTCGACTGACCATCAGTGAGCTCTCAGCTTCTGATTGGACACCTAGTAAGCTAATGTGCAGATATTTTATTGGAGTGTGAAGTCATTTTTTAAAATATACTTCTTATCAGTGAACATCTTCGAAACACTAATATTTTACATTTAGAATTCCGGTAGCAGTTATACCATGCCGGTAGTAATTATGCCAGACATAAATCACAATGACTGCCAAAAAAAACAACAACACTGAATTAGGTGAGTTACAGATACTGAGAGACCTCGGTATATTACCTGTGACTAACATTATTCCACAGTGAGTGTAATTATTTCATTGTGAGTGACAGCACACGCAACATAGCGAAGTTGAGGACACCGGTGGGACTATTTTCCCCCCTCTTTAATTGAATGATGTCACAGTGTGCTCAGCTGGCCAGTTGATGAGATGGTTAATGAGTTTTCATTTTTTGTACTGATTGTATGCTCCTTCTTAGTTTTGTTATTTAAGGGTGTTGGGGGATGGGGGAGGCTAGGCGTGTGGTTGAAATCCTTGTAGCTTTCAACAGCCATCCCATCATAAATAAGGCGATTCTGCTTCTCGGCAGTGCGAGGAGAAGACCTGGCACACACGTTTCCTTAGGAATTGCTGAGTCCCCTCAAGTTTAGTGCAACAAACACTGCACTAATTACCGAAAACTCTTAATTAATTCAGTATTATAGTTAGACTTAAAATCATATTTCTATTATTTGTTTTGCAAAATAGGACAAAAAGATTGCCGATGAGGTGAGCCAGTTTGACTCATCTCAAGATTTTCCAATGGGGTAAGACAATAGCACTTGAAAAGCAAGAAGGAACTTAAAACAAGCTAATATTTTTGTTTCGAGAGAAAACATATTTTAAGTGAAGTCTCATTACAAGACTAAAGCACTTTTTAAGACAGACAAGTTTCTGGCCAGACTTCGTAATGCAAACAAGCATATAATAAACATTTACTTAAAGGCGAGCACACATTGACACACACATCGGCAAAAGCCCATTGAGAGGCTACCTATGACTCAGCCACAAACAAATGCACAGCATGACAGTGTGTGGCCATGTGGCGGGTCTAGTGACAGTGTGGCTGGCCGCCGCCGCCCCCCCCAGCCCCCTCCAGCCCCCCCACATTTGCGGAGAGGAGAACTGGTGCCTCATTCAGTAATTATTTACCATCTTTCTTCTCCTTTGTGTATAAACTTCTGAGAAAGCTCTCTGTGAGTCAGCTCGCCGTAGACTTTTTCTTTTCCCAGGAGCGACAGAGCAACGTGTCGTAATGAGAACATTCTGTGGCAGTGCATGAATGTCCCCTTTATTTCCGCAGTGACGTGTTAATGTGTTCTAGATACTCTTTTTTGCTTTGTTTTGTTTTGGGGGGGAAATTTACCCCCAATTGTGAATTAAAAAAAGCAAGGAGACGTGCTGCTTCTAAGTGCCGCCACATCGTGTAAACTTACCGCCGCGCTCCTCGGCGTTAAAGGAACGACAGCAAGCCGCGTTGGGTTGCAGTTACGACTGAAGGGGACGGGGTGAATCTGTATTATGTCGGTCAAAGTTCAGCGGCAGTTTTTTCGGCGCCCCCCCCCCGTTGTAAACTGTTGACTGGAGGAGGCGTAGGTCTACAGTATTCCCTCAGAACTGATCGCGCTTGTCAATGCCCGTATTATTTCAATTGTACAGTACAGAGGTCTTCGCTGTTTGCCGTAAATCCTTCCCAACTGAAGCATCAAGATGTAAAACCCTGACACTGTTTCCTTTCATTTGAAAAGGACTGAATAAATTCTTTTTTTTTCTTTTTTTTGAACACACTCTGCGTTTTTGTCTTAAGGTATATACGTGTAAGATATGTAGGAATAAGGTATATTCCAATACTTACCCAACCCCATTATTTCTATACTCGGAATCCCTTGTTCGGCTATCTGATATTCTAAAATGTCTGTGCTTCTGTTGATGAAAAAGTCCCAGCATTGGCATTGTCATTACATGCACATATTAAAAAAAAAAAAACACTGAAATCTGAGTCTTCCTTCCTCTGCTCGTCAGACTGCTAATCCTGTTTCTTTATTCCTGTTAGCTTCTTTGTACCAGTCAAATATATCATCTTATTTGTGTGCAGTGGTCACATATGTGGTGATTATTGCTATAAGGATGAACCATGTACACAAGCGCATTCACTGTAACTACCAATGCCCTCCATATATATAGTGATATACAGTGAAATCAAAATGGCTGTATTTGCTGTATGCTGCAGCAGTTTTGAATTTGAGACCAGGAAGTGAATGTGAGGCAAAAGCACAAAATATTACCTTTCACCTCTGGGTTTGAATGTGCATTTTGTCATTTCGGAATAATCGCATTTCGTGTGTTGGATCCCCTAACTTGAGCTTACGTATTGTGGCCAGTCCGCACAATGAAAATTAAAGTGGCATGAAGAATAGTGCTTGGTTGCATATTTCTTGAATGCAACAACTGCATCAAAATCATCTAAACTGATCTGCAGCCATTTTCTGTTCTGCTTGTTGTGAGGGATCTCTGACCTCGTCAGCAGGTGGAAGGCATGCTCAGTTGCATCTACCTCAGGAGATTGGCTTTGTCAGCCTAACATTGGTAGTGCTGACAGCTTTTGGGCCATAGCCCTGGTGCACGGTGCTGTGCTGCCCGATTAGTATTGAGGCATACACCAGTACATTGGCAGGCAAGATGCTTCTGTGCACTTCATTCTGCTGCTGTCATCATTAGTTGAATCGTCATTGAATTGGTGAGTCAGTTCCAGAAGAAGTCCAAGTTGTGATGCCTCTTCAGCCATGCTTCACGGATGAGGTGCTACGTATGATTTGGATCATCTGCACTTCCTTACTGACTCACCTCTATCTGATTTATTTATTTGCAGATTCCAATCAGGTTTTCAGTTGTTGGTGCTAGTTTGCATCTTATGGTATAGCCTTTGCAATTGTGTTCTTGACATCTGAAAATTTTGCTGTGCCAAATTTATGTGCTGTGTTTCTGACTGAATAATTTTCTTTCAGTCAAAATTTCTCACTCATCTTTCACAGACCGTTCTCTAGTCGGTTGGTTTATAGGCAAAAGCAAAGGCTATAACCAAGACCACACATTCACAGCTTTTCTGTGTGTGCATAATCAACGCAAAAGGAAGCACTTGACCAATAAGACTGGGTGATTGAACACAAAAAGGACACTAATTCTGTCATATTAAAAAAATATATATGAATGACAATTACAAAACCTACTCTACACGTATACCTATGGAGGGCACTATATATGCTAATAAGGTCCTGATAAATATTTTTGAAAATCCAACTGCAAGCAAATGTGATATTAAGCTGTACAGTAAATTACAACATTGTTGACAGCTGAAATAAGTTTAAATCATTACATATGAAAATGTGTCTCTGTGCAGTATGTATTGGGAATCTGAACAGGAGTATCATAGCTCCAGTGGTCATAATTCTGCATTCCACGTTTGTACACCGAACACATCTGTTATTATTTTTATCTGAAAGGCTGCAAAAGGGTCAAATGTGATGTACAAAGCATGGAGGGAAATTTAATTCAGCCTCGAAATGTAACAGGTTATTGATAATTCGAAAGTAATATCTGAAGCCATTGCGGGCGTTGAGCTGATAACCCAAGGAGAGGGAGAATCAGGTTAGCAGTCGTAAAAAAGGGGCATTATGTTTTCTCTGCCCAGATCCTGTAACTGTGCTCTGTGCAAGTGTGCAGGAACGCCTGGCTGGATGCAGGACCATTTGTTCGTCACGACAAGTAAATCCAGGTCAGTTTGGTCAGCAGTGAGCTCTGATCTGTAATATTGAATTTGGGATGTTTTTTTTTTGAAAGCCTTGAGAGTGTCAGGTGCCAGGTGTGTGTGTGTGTGTGTGTGTGTGTGTGTATGTGTATATGTGTGTGTGTAGGTGGCAGTGGTAGTGTAATGGGTAAGTTGGTTTTGTAACCTGAAGGTCACAGGTTTAATTCCCCCAGTAGGACAGTAGGCCGTTGTACCCCTGAACAAGGTACTTAACCTGCATTGCTTCAGTATATATCCAGCTGTATAATAGGATACAATGTAAATGCTGTGTAAAAAGTTGTGTAAAAAGTGCTCTGGATAAGAGCATCTGATAAATGCCTGTAATGTAATGTGTGTGTGTGTGTGTGTGTGAGAGAGAGAGAGAGGGAGGGAGGAAGCAAAGTAGTGAGTGTGTGTTATGATAATACAAGAATGCACATAGTTATTTGCAGATATAAGAATTTGTAAACTCAGCACAGTTTCACATTTTTTAAGAATTGTATTTTTTAATTATTCAAAAGAAACAGAATATAAAGTGTCTTATTTTGCTCCACTTCCTGCAGCCTATCCTCGTAGGCTTCAGGAAACATGAGGGTCCTATTTGCGTCGAGTCCATAAGCGACTAAAATGAAGCGGTATACCTTTCATGTACTAGTCATGTCAAGAAGGCCACAGTAAAAACATTAAGGAAGCCTTCAGAAGTCATTTAATAACAAACACCAATAACTGCTCTGTATAGTGATTAAAAGAGGAAAAACTGATTGTAGCCCAAACAGCCCGGGCTGCTGGTGTGGCGATGGACAGGTGCTTATGGCATTACTCGGGGGTGGACGGATTAATTCTGCAAGGTTTACCCGGAACTCACCGCTCCACAGCAGCTCCCCCAGCCAACTAATCGCAGTCAAACTGCCTCGAACTGCCTCTATTGCAGTAGTTTTGATGGCATGGGCTGGCAGGTCGGAAAGACAAGGAGCAGTTTGCTGAGTGCATGTTTTGGAGGACACACACACTAGTTTATGCCTCCTAAACTGACAAAGGGCATTTTCACAATGGGACGAGTGTACGGATACAGTATCTGTAAGGAAGAAACTCTCTCCCCCCTCAGTTCTAAAATTGAGAAGCGGCTACAGGTCTGCTCATTAATTCTTCCCTCTGAGACTTACCCTCAAACTCCGCCTCTTTTTCCGTAAACCACACCCCCCTCCTGTACTGCCATCTTTGAGAGGTTCTTCTAAGCATTCATCGAGGCCCATCTATCTCAACCCAACGTGATCCTCACCCCACCACTTCCAGCAAATTCATTTTATGGAAAATGACCCCGGGTCAATGGTTCCGTTACAATGCAGTTTGCTAACGCCCTCCCAAACCTTCCTGTACCGCCGCGGGGGCGATGCTAGTCATGTGACCCTTAAGACAGAGAGCACTGCTAAAAGGAGCTTTTGTTTTAAGCTCGTGTGTGTGTGTGTGTGCTCCAGTGTGGCCGGAAGACCTCCTGTGTGAGAAGCGTAGACGTCGCAGAGCCAGGCGGATAGACGCTAACAGATCTCTACTGCGCGGCAATAAAAGAAAGAGGGTTAGCGAACATCACTGTTATGAGCCTCGCTTCGCCTCCTCTGGCTGTGAATGAGGGCACTGGGGAGGGCTCTCCTTTTAGAAAGGGATGTCGGTCCTCTGTGCCTGCACGCACACGTTCTCCCTAAAACTGGTCAGCTCGGTCGCTGCAGGGGCACCGCCCACTCTAGTTTTTGATGGGAGGAGGACAGCATCCTTCATTTGACAACTTCCTGTCTAGGGCTTCATCGCTCTCTCCGGCACGATTATGATTGTCAACTGACAAAAGAAAGAAGAAACGGGAAATAAGTTAGTCATTAAGGTATCTGTTATGGTCAATATTTGTACATTTTTATTCTCATTTCAAAGTTTCAAAAAACTTTGCTCGCTGGCAAAAGTTAGATTAATATTTAAATTTATAAAATGCAAAAGTTACTTGCAGTGACAGGTGTACACATGGGCTGCAGGTGTATACTGTAATATCTATTAATTCTTCAACTACTAATTATTCAAGATAACTTTAGGAATGATCAAACCAACTTAAGACTTGCCTCAATAAATGTACATACATTAAATGGTTGAAAAACTAATAGAACAATTCATAAAATGTGTGTGACTGTTAACACATTCACACCCACCCTGTCACCATTGCAAAACAAGAAATCGTTTAAATTAAATCACAATAAAACACCTTAAATGCAAGCTGAGAGAGTACTAACATATCCATTAATAATATAAATCACGAAGAAGAGCATTAGGCTACATCAAGCTATACCGCGTGAAATCAATTCATTGTTAGAGTCGGATGCATTTGATTTAGTGTATTGAGTCAACTCGTGAACTTATTTTGTAGAAGTAGCCTAACTGAAAACCTCAATGTAGCCTGTTTTAAAGTTATAATTGAAAGTGAAAGACAAACCGTGATTACAATAATTTCACTTCTTAGTTCTTACACGTGTGCGTGCAAGTTAAACAAGAGATGATGACGGCTGTCCTATAGCATGTTATTTAAACATTTTTCATATTAGCAACCTCATGCAAACGTAGCAGTTCAAACAAAAGTTTTCCGTTTGTTTTAGAGAAGTGAACAAATGATATCCATTCTTGCGGAAACGGAATTACGGAAGGAATAAAGCTTATGAAGCGAATTTGTCATCTGGATCCGTGAAAAAATGGGACATTTAATTAGTTTGATCTGAAGGCTTTGTCCCTACCTTTGAAAAAAAACGTTTCTTTCCCCATCACAACATGTATTGCGTGCCGTTATAATAACTGAGTGTACTGAAAGGTATCATTTTCTCGTGTCACTTGTGAAGAATAAACTACTTTGATGTTAGAAAGTGTGCAGGCTTTCGCCTGTTAATTTGCTTTTCCTTATAAAGAGGATTGTTTTTACGGCTAGCCTCATTGTCCTCAGTATCTAAAATGGGATGTCGCGGTGTCTTATTTGTGAACCCAGTGTAATGGTAACAATAAGTTTTTAGCTGGCTCTAATTGGGTGACATCAGCCTCAACGACGCTGTGCTACCTTTATTATTTTCTGAAATTTGAAACAACCTACCTACTGTATCTCCTATATATTTTTTTCAGCATTGATATCACACTGAAAGATCAGTATTGGGTCTCCTCATAGCGAGGGGGACATCCCTGCATAAAGTAGCCTACATTCATAAATAAAAATGTACACGTAAGAATAACTGAAGAAATTAATACAAATTAATTATTTAATAGGGCCTACATCTACAGTTTAGCAATATCGTTATTATATTATTATTATTATTATTAGTAGTATTATTATTATTATACACGCACGTACATAGATACATATATACAGTAGATTATTAAAGATTATTCCAATTGTAGGAAACTCATTAAACTGAACCGCGGAGGAAGGATGATAACTCGACCCCGTTACCAATCACTGACAAAAAAACAGCCACTAACCCGCAATAATTTCCACACATCCCGTCTTTCCATCATCTTCCCTTCATTCTTCATATTTTTGTTTATACGCTTGTAGTCAAATAGATGCTATTGTGTTGCAAACTATTTGTTGTTTTATTTTCATAATTACCTGTAGACAGGTGCTCACACTTGGAGTAACATTTTCAGCGGAGCCTACGTACGTCTCACGCTCACTTAAGATAAAAAACGAAACAAAACAAAACAAAAAAGCGCCCAGTAGGTTATGTCTTCATTACGTGCCCTATTACACCTGATTCGTTTTTTAAAATTACAATAGCAATTTAACGTAGGCTACTTGCGAAAATGATCAATCCAGTGTGGATTTGTCATCTTTAATCTCTCATCCATACATCCATTCATGCACCCTGATATTTACAGAGCCAGTTCAACTAGACTACATTGCCAAAATGCACCCCAGTTCTCAAATCACTGTAAGGAATAAAATTAAACAGAAATAGTAGGCTACATACCGAGATGTACCATAACACACACTAAAATGTTCACCGTTAAATCAGCTCTGATACGTTTTACTAACACAAAACAGTTTACTGTGTAGAGAAGCCAGCATCACAAAATCAGGGGAACGTTACATTATTTTGAACAACCCTAAGCCGCGGGTCTCTGCTTGTTTAAACAGTCAGTGATGCGCATTGCAGAATGAACTCATTCGTGTATAATTGATAATCAGGTTTTTATACCTGTCAGAAACGGGTCTATATCATGAAAACTCGCACGTGTGCATTTCCATAACAGTTGAGTCTTGGAGTCCTATAGATTTAGACTTTCGAAATAAGATATAACTTAAACGAATAACGTATTTTAGAATGCTATTCTCTTTCAACGTTTAATTGTATGTTTGTTTAAACTAATGTTTGCATTCATGGAAAAATGAACTGGATAGTGTTAATGTGTGGAGCTGCAGCAAGTAGTCTAGTCGGTCAAGTTTTAACATGGACGTTATAAATTTTTGCCTTTTTGGCTTACATTATGCGGTGGTGTTTATCGTGGATGATATCACTGCCTCAGAATGGGCCAAATTACTCTTACAGAACATTTGTTGCGAAGAATTTTCGGCACGAGTTGTCATTCTCGATCTTGCGTGTTTTGGAAGTTAAAGGGCTGGCACGAGTCATGCTGTCAATGATGTGCCACAGACCTGCAGTTAGGGGGATGCAAAATAAAAACTGACCCACCTGCTGAGTCGCTGAACCGGCTGAAAACCGACAAGGCCTCCCTGATCAAAGTCGGCAGGGAGGAAGAGAGAAAATTAGCAAGCAAAAAACTGCCAAGTAGGCTGTGAGAGCGGGATAAAATCCAACGCACTTCCCTTTATCACGGTTTAATTACATTTAGCTTCATAAATGCTCACATGCCTACAACAAATAGGCTACACAATTTACAAAACCACCGCTGCCATTGATTGAAACAAACGTTTAAACTTCACAGAATTCGTATGTTGTTTTGAACATTGATTATTTTTTATGCTTTCATAAAATGCTTTTCTCTTTCAGAATATTTTCAGTTCTACTTTGCTTCCAATATGGCCTATGGATTTCACGTGGCTGAAATGACACTGGAATAATGAATAATAGGCCTACCAAAAATGCATTGTTGCCAACACTGATGGGTTTTTTTACGCTTTCATAAAGTAATGTTGATTTCGAAATATTTGGATATAAAGGCTTATCTTTGAGATTAGGACCTATTGGTTTGGTGGTCCTAAACAAGAATGTTGTTGTGGCTCCAAAGTGCTCCAAATAATGTGACCCGGGGATGGTTGTGGCCCTAAACGACTGCATAAGTGTTTTCTGTGAACGCAGGGGCCTTGTACTTCACATCCAATGTATGGATGTCGCACAACTGAAAGGACACTGGTTCCGCGACTAATTGATAACTTATTGTGCTTATGTACGCCCTAAGACAACTATACTTAACTAAACAGTCTGAAGTGTCACTGGTAAGAAAATCATACGTTTCACCTCGTATGATTTCTTCTGTGCGTCGTTTACAGTGAGTTTATATTTACACACAAATCGTCACATTTCCGATACTCTCAGAGGCAGCTCGCATACCAATCGAATTTATTATTCGCTCGAAACGAACAATTCGGATTTATCGGGGTTGGAATTTAGGCAAATAAGGGTTTTATTTCATGAAACAAATTTGGTAATGTCAAGTTAATAATATATCAGAATGACAAATTCCTTCAGACACTGGGCTTTTGTGGTCCGTCAATGAAAGACTTAACACATTTATTTTAAGGCTTAGTCAGCCCATTGAATCTTTACAGTTATATTAAGGCATGAAGAATTCACGTTAAAAGACTCCAAATTGTATCCCCGGAGATGGATATCATGAAGAGTCATTGAGGAATTGATACAATGTGCTCTTTAAAAGAATATCTAGACTATTTCCAAGAAATAAAAATAGCGGCAATTAATTGATTAAGTAAGGTATTAATTCCCCGGAGTATGTGCTTACCGCTGGCTCGGGCAACGAGTACCTTCTTCAGTCCCCAAAGACACATTTTAGCGCCCCCACCTGATACCTGAGGGAAAGGTAAGCACATTCGTTCACCGACACTGGCTTGGTAGCATGAACAAACTATGCTTTCTAAAATAAAACGTAGACACTGCAGTGAAGTAGCTAGCTAAACGGTAAATTACATTATACTTCCCCTTTGCACTTATCAAATTCTTCGAAAAAAATTCTTCGGTTTCATATGACTATTTCATTTTTCAATTAAATGCGAATTACCATGCATATATAATACTCCGCTGTTTCAGATATAGTTAATGTATGACTTAGCCTACGACAAAATAAGCAAGATCATACTGTCCCGACATCAGCTGAACTTTGTAGATACTAGGAGAAACTAATGTTGATATCAAACAAACAAATCACTTACCTGCAGAAACATGCCTATATGACGCGCGGTTTCAACAGGTTTTTTTGTAGACCGCTAGAGGTATCACATTTTAAATATTTTAACTTATTTTTAAAATTAATTGGGAGTGAGAGAGAGAGAGAGAGAGAGAGAGAGAGAGAGAGAGAGAGAGAGAGAGAGAGAGTCTACTATATGGGTATGAGATTGGCATTCACTGAACCTGCATAACGCGTGTGAAAGGCAGTAGCCGAACGGGAGGGGAGCGTTCGCAGTTTCAGCTCTTGCTGTTTGGGAGAATTGTTATTTTTCATCAATCAGTTGCAATTTGTTCAACCGGCAAGGACACGGCAGCGGCAGCCCCGCTGATTTGGGTCACTGAGACAACACAGCCACAAAGAAGAGCAAATTGTACCGGTTCGCAAACACAGAGGTGAACCGAAGGATTAATGAGAGAAGGGGAAACATGGATGACTATAAGCAGGCTGGGGGAGAGAAGAGCCAGGGGCGGGGGCAGTGCAAAAAGGGTGAATGAGGAGGAGAGGAGGGTGAGGGGGCTGGTAGGGCTAGTAGAGTCTTAGGGTATACATGTGACGGGGAAATATGAAGGACTTTGACAGGTCTTAAACGGTCTGGCGCCAAGGCCTCTGTCTACAGGATAAATATAGTAGGGGAGATGATGCAAAGAGATTGGAAGACCTGATGAAGAGATGAAAAGTAACAATGCAAAGGAGAAAGAAAAAACAATAATACAAGGACAAATCTGCATTAAGATAGCCTTCCCCTGTGTTTTTATGTTACAGCGCCAGCGCCATTAGTGGCGCGTGGGTCACTTTACTCTTCTTTTGGTACCGTGCACTGGTCCGTGTTTTAATGCACCTACAGTTTTTGCAAGTTGTTTTCACAGGCCATTCCAGTGACGTATTTTGTATCTACCGAGCCGTGCCTCTTGTTTTACAGTTACAAACACTGTAGTAGGCCTATATGCATTCCACTCTCTGTCAACAATCTTCTTCTTCGTCAATATCGCACAACAAATATTATACACATTACCTGAACTCCAAAGCACCGAGAATGAATTCAATGAACAACAGGCAACGGCCACATTTACCCCAGAAAAAGTTGATTAACCTTACATAGGAAGTTTAATTAAATCGTTCCCTTCGCTGGAAAAAAAGATCAACACTCCGTTGTTAACATTAGGTTAGCTATAAAAAATAAAAAATAAAAACTAAAAAAAAACAAATTTAAAAAACCGGTAACTTTTGTGCGAGAAAAGCGCCTGGCATGAACGTCGGTTAAGTCAAGCAAGTAGCCTACTGTGATATAGCCTACTACGTTTGATTGCTTTCTTTCCCATTTAGATAATGTGTACATCCAGGGCCTCGAGAAAAAAAATTGAGCCTAATTTAGACCTTTGTTCATATAATTAGTTCTTTGGGTATATACAAGGCAAATCATTAATGTTCTCCATAAGGTGTTAATCTTTTTCCTTTTGTCAATATACTTCTCCTTCTGTAGCAAGATCACTAAATACTGATCACTAATATGACACATGACGAAGTAAGAAACGAATGAAACATTTAATTGCACCTTAAAGTGGTATAATGTCGGCCAAATGTAAGAGCAGGTTCATTCGTACACTGCCTTATGTTGATGTGCCGTTGCAATGACGAAATGTTTATTTTCATTGAAATAGCAGGACCAAAAAACACGGTCCAATTTGTGTATTCATATAAAATAACTAAAACCAATTGTTGATCAGAAAATATTTACTTTATCCACGGAAATTAGGATATTTCGAATGTGTATTTTAATTAATCAAGATAACTTTTTCAGGCTAACAATGCTTTGCCATTTATCAAATAAACACAAACATGCATACAACCTCATGTATATTTTAGTGTCGACGACACTGTCCCTAAATGATCATTATTCAAAATAAAAAAACAAATATGCTGGGTTTTAATTGCAAATATGGTGTTAGGTGATACAGGTGATACTTAGAGAACATGTCTAAATGCCAAAAATGTACATTTTCACTGGCCTCGCAAAAATGTAGTGCAGCAGGGAATTATTGACAAATATGTCATTTATATATGTATTATAATAATAAAAAATATATATCCTCAACAGGCTAATATTAATAAGCGGTTGATGTATACACTGTAAGCCTGAGTTGATCCTGCAAAAAAAACTGCAAAAAAAACCTGGATCAAATATGTTAGGCCTACTAACAAACATTTGCTCGAACATAACATAAGTCCAGCTTTTCATGTTCATGAATACTATTTCATGCCATTTTTAAATGACATGACACATTATTCGACCTATTATTACAACGACAAGGAAAATTAAAACGCACGGATGACAATGCATTGCATGGCAATTTTTAATCACTTTATGGCTTAGGTGCACACATTGGTTATTGAACCCGGAAGATGCACTGCCTCAAGTCAGTTGAAATGACACTATTCTACAAAACAAATTTAAAATTCTGAACACGGGTCAAGTAAATTGATTAAACCTAGTTCATGTAAATGATGTAGCTGGTTTCGCCCACCTCAGTTTAATATGGAATGAGGACCCCCCCAGCCCCCCCACCCCTATACAAAAAAACGGCCTTGAACTTAGACAAATGTAAAACGTCTACAATTGGAAGCAACAACTTCCGAATTCATTATCAAAAACCCTTGAAAACCTGTGGCGCTTTATTCCAAGTAAGGTGAAGGCCTTACATCCTTTTTCAATACGATTTGGAGAGGTAGACTATCTTCCCATCGTGTGTCGTGCATGTCAGGTTTATCTCCACCTTGTGCGTATTAGCAGCAAGTGTCTTTCTGTTCCTTTCTTCGAAACCCTCCAGGCACTTATCGCTCAGACTTCTGCCTAAACTAAACAAAATGCAACTGTTTATTTTGCCTTTTTTTTCAGCAAAACTCACCCAGCTACGTATGTTTGTTTAGGAGTTTATTTCTATCATGCAATATTGGCTAGGATCTTTTGCTTTTAACCGTAAACAACAGTTATGCGATGAGTATAGGCTTGTGTAAATATACTTAGTTCCCCTTACTTACAATACCGAAAGTGTCAATGAGCATTGCAAAGGCATATATTTTTTTCTGGGTGATGTCATTCGTGTTCATGTTGTTGTTGCTTATTTTATTGTTATGGTTATTGTTATTATTGCGATTATTATAATGACGATTTTGAGTACCCATACATTATTATTAATATTGTTATTCAGATAAAAAAATGATAGCGCTTTTAAGACTACTTGGTCACAGATGGGTAAAATAGGCTATATATAACAGGGTGAAATGTCACATGCAAAAACACAAGGCAAAACCTGTGAGTCGCCTACTGTCTACAGGACTATTATGATTAAATGACCCAACAAAGACCACGCCACCAAGGCAATGTTCTATATGAATTATGTTGGCCGTTTGTATTCTGATGGATTACTTATTCAGTTTTGTTTAAGTGGTGCGATTCGGGATTGGCAATGCGGCACTGGGGCTTCAAAATGAAGCCACGGTGGTGCGGATTACTGTATGTATCCCTGGGTACACTTAAACGGACACTTTAGTGTTTGCTAAAATCCCCACATTTAAACGAAAAAATGCTATGACCTGGAGAGAAACATCTCAATCAGGGAATTTTCAGCCTGAAAACGCGATCATAAGCCGTGGCTTTTGGAGTGAATGGTGAAGGGATTGGAGCACGCTGTTTGAGGATTTTGGGGTAAATATGAAGTGACAAGAGACGGTTCTTATTGTGAAACGTCAGCAGACTGGCGCCAAGCGGCTCTTTAACAAACGGAGTTCCAGTTAATCAAGGATCTGCGAGTGGACTTCTTAAAGGTATACACAGCAGTCCTGGGAGCCGACTTTAATCGCTCCAGAGAAACACACCGAGTTTGAAGTTAAGATTACATTTAGTTTGACACATACCAACCAATCTGTCTATGCTACTACGGACAAGGCAATGCGCTGACGCTATAATTCACTGATCAGTAAAAAAAAAAAAAAAAGCGAGCTGCACATCTTCATACATTGTCATAGGGGATGCCGCTCGTTTTCTATTTTATACATTCAACGCATTTTCTTCTATATGGAATGCATGTTGCTGCTTGCACTACCCTAAATTATGCCATAGTCGATATATGCTACGTTTGCGTAAATATATATGGCTGTTATCAAAGTAGCATATTATTTGATAAGTAGATACGATAGAAAAATAATAAATATCTGAGGCTGAACGCTCGCGAAGTACGTTTGTCCGTGTCCACATATGGCATATAACTTTGAATTTATTTGCAGGTTTTCAATTTCCTGCGGAACGTAGCCTATCCCGCACTGAATCACAGGTAACCACTGCAATAAAGCAAACCGTTGCTGGAAGACCAGAGTGAAGCACTCACCGCATTCCCGCTTGAGTTTTGTCTGATTCACTCAGATGTTTTCTTTTCTCCCTGCTTCAGCCAGGCATCTGGGTCTGGTGCTTTTCGAATGACCCGGGGCAGCATTTAAAGCGGCAATGTCCGGTTTATTAGCTGCCGTCCTTTCCCGTAAAGCAATTCTTAATAATACAATGTTTGAAACTTCACAACAAGTACCCGTCTTCTCGAATAAAAATCTAAGGCGCGATGCCGAACGGTTACCGCTGCGCGCCCCTACACCACAGCGTTTGGGACAGCCTAATAGTTTTAAATCAGTCTGTCAATAGCAATTCAGAAACATAAATTATGAAATATTTTTCAATATATAATACATTAGGTTTGGATGAGCTGCGTAATCGAAGCGTTCCATACATTTTCCTATTTGATGTGAAAGCGTTCATCCAACAAAAAAGTAAAAAAAAAAACAAAACAAAACAAAAACGCCATGGATTTACATCAAAATATTTATTGTGAACTCATCGTTTTTATAGGTCTCCGCGTTAAAGTAAAACTTAATCGCTTATACGGCTTACGATATAAACTCTTTATTTGCTCAAAATAAATACACTATTTTAAAAGAAGAATCAAAATAAAACATTTTGACGTTCAGGCTATGACATGTATCTGGGTGTATTCGTTGCCTTGGATAGAGAACAGCAGCTCCACAAACGATTAAACGCATGCCGGCCGAGGCGCTCTCTCCACCGGCCGAGGATAGAAGGCTGACCCGGTGTTTGGCTAGAAGTTGGGGGTGGGATTTCCCGATCTTTTCTCTGTCATTGGTTAATATTTTATTCTGTTGACATGTTTTCTTACTGCTAATGCTTCCGACACCTTCTTGTCGTCGTCCCCCCAACCCCCTCCCGTCTCGACTTGGCCGGAGTTGTCAAAACCACGCCTATAGAGGCCCACAATTGGTCCAGAAAGCGTAAAATCAGCAATCAAGGGGGGCTTGGTTCATTAGTGCTGGGATCAGAGCAGGAAGGACATGTGAGAGAGTCACAGTTCTTCAGTGAACAGGGCAAGATCTAACAATTTCAACTCCGTGTCGATTATCCTCGCATCTCCATTTTAAGAGTGATCTTATTTTTCTGAAAGCGATTTTTGGAGAACAAGGAAGCCCTAGATCTGACTCTAAACAGCCGATGCCGTCTATTTGACTGGTAATATTACGGGACTCCGAGGAAGCATCATTGCCGGGAGAATTTAAGCAACTCCTATTTTTTGGTAGCAGAGAACGTTTCTTGAACACCCTCCTTTTCGTCCTTGGCACCGCAGTCGACTTCACTTCAAGAAGACCAAGCATTTATTCGCCCGGATACATACTTCTTTTTGGGGAAAACATTACAGAGCATATTAATTTCACATCGTTTTTTGGATGCACCGATGAGAGATCCAGTTTTCACAGGGACTGGCATGGCTTATCACCCCTTCCACGCTCATCGGGCGGCCGACTTCCCCATGTCAGCCTTCCTAGCCGCCGCTCAGCCGTCTTTCTTCCCGACGCTGACGCTCCCACCCGGCGCTCTCACCAAGCCATTAGCGGACCATGCTCTTAGCGGAGCTGCGGAAGCTGGGCTGCACGCGGCTTTAGGGCATCACCACCAGGCGGCTCATCTCCGTACACTCAAGAGCTTGGAGCCGGAGGAAGAGGTGGAAGACGACCCAAAAGTCACCCTGGAAGCCAAGGATCTGTGGGACCAATTTCACAAAATAGGAACCGAAATGGTCATTACGAAATCTGGAAGGTAAGGGTATGCATTTATTCGCCTATTTCCTTGTAAAATACGGTCATTAGACACACGGAGTAGTCCGTAGACTACTTAACAGGCAACGAACCCTATATATTTGATTTAGCAAAACGGTAATATGAGCGTGAATCAAACTAAAAACTGCAGATAAGAACACTAATATTTACCAGGGAGGCCTCGCTACGTAGTGTTGCCTCATCTGAGATTTCGTATTGTAGTTCATATAAAAATAGACTATTTCAAAGATTGGTTATGCAGAATTATGATTATAACAACATGTAGGCTGATGTGATATCAAACGATAGCAACACAATTATTGCGTTCTGATTTATATTTTTATTTTTATATTTTGGCACAACGCAATTTACCGTAAGTTTGACAAGGAGAATGGAAATCGTTCCACTTACGATATGTCCGCTTTTAAACATTATTTGGGTCAGGAATCCCCATAAAATCTACGAGCAAGCCCGTTGTAACTCAGCATTTTACATTGCTGAAAAATATGCACTTGAAATGTTCTTGGTCCTTGGTCTTGAATTAACAGGCTGTGAATATTATTGAGGGGAAATGTCCAGTAATGTAACCCACAAATGTGGATCAAACCATCTAGCCTACTGTACTCTGACAGTTATTTTGTAAATGTCACTTAAAAATAGCCTAACATTGCGATTTAGGCGACAGATCAATACCATAAATATAGCTATAGAAAATGGTATTTACATGTTTTAATAGGCTTGGTATATAATGCAAACATTCAGTCTAAACGTACGGCTTAGCCGGAGTGTACTCAAAAATGAATTATTTCACTGTTTTTTAAATCTTGAACACAAAGCAAATATACGGTGCAAATCTGAAATCATTTATACTAGACGACAAAAGGGTATTTTAGCTATGCGTATTTATTTTATTTCAAATTAGATGTGCATTTAAGGCGCACAGTGAAGAACGACAGTAAACATAAATGCCCGCGTGCGGTGGTGAGTGTGCGGCTCTGACTTCAAATTGGCGGCATTAAATAAAATTCATATTGTTAATTCCCTCTCTTGTTTGTTTTTCAGGCGAATGTTCCCTCCCTTTAAGGTTCGAGTAAATGGTCTTGATAAAAAGGCCAAGTATATCTTATTGATGGATATAGTCGCCGCCGACGACTGCCGGTACAAGTTCCATAATTCTCGTTGGATGGTAGCCGGGAAAGCTGACCCAGAGATGCCTAAGCGAATGTACATCCACCCGGACAGCCCGGCCACGGGAGAACAGTGGATGGCGAAGCCTGTTGCTTTTCATAAACTCAAATTGACGAACAATATCTCCGACAAGCATGGATTTGTAAGTATTTTTTGTTAGTCAAAAATAAGATTTCCAAATAATAAATGTAAAAAAACAATGTCGATACATTTTAGAATGCAGGCTTTGGCGATCTTTTTAGCAGCAGTTATCAGTGTATTACAACAAAAGATAAAATATAATTTATGCAATTAGTCAATAAAATGTTTTGATACAGGGTGCCGACTAATTAAATGGATTTGTTGAGACAATGAAAACAAACATAGAATATAATAGTCATATACCAATGGTGGGGAGTATTACCATCTATGTGTTAATGAAATTAAATACAGGTCTGGGAGTGTTTTTGCGTACATCTTGATTTTGGTAGAGCCATGGCCTTTTTCAAATGATCATTTTGTTAGCCAAATAAATAGCCTATATTTTTCTGTTAACGTGTGCTCTGCAAACAACACAATCAGCACTCTCCAAAATAACGTAAAAAAAAAAACAGAATCAAGGGAAATAAGTACATGCACGCTTTGCTGGTTTTATATTATCTTTCGTTGCTGCACAAACTATAGGGTTATGCAAGCGACAACTTAATGCTTTTTTCAAATAGGCTTAAGGGTCCTTACAATTGTATAGTCACAGAGGCCTGAATGCATAGTTCCAGTATTGGCTGGTTTGCAATAAAGAGCTTTAAGCTTCACGGAGTGGTTTCGTGTGAAACACGGAGACCGAGTTTGGGATTAGGTAAAGTGGAAGGAATCAGGTCAAGGAGATGGGGCAGACTCTGAGTCTCGCTGTAATGAGTGGGCGAGCCTCTCATTGCGACCTTTGACGTCTGGTTAGATCTCCTCTCTCCAACGGGATGACTTAGGCAGCCGGGAGAAATGTGTGGACAACCCTAGAGTGTTTTTACTGTCTTTACAAGTGCAATTTATAATGAGAAGAAGGAAAGAGAAACGGTTTAGGCCCCGTCGTTAAAACTGAAAGCAGAAAAGGCTACACGTTGCTGGACTATCTCCAGCATTAAACAGAAAAACAAACCAGGGGCGGCATACCAATTGAGTACCAACGTACAATTGCACCACCACCATACAATCCAATCTAAACCAATCTTTCAGAACAGGAACGTGCTTTATAGCGTTCATGAATCACCGCCTTTGTACAACGTAATGACTCGCAACAAGTTTTTTTCCACACATGCGATGTTTCATATTGATCACAAACAGAACGCTTGCAAGAAACATTTTCGTGTTATAAAATATTACTTAGCTTTCATTTCAACGCCACTAACACGAGAAATTAAGCTAATTTATATTTTCCAATTAAAATTAATATTTTCATTGACCCCAGTCTGGCAAAGACACTGAATCGAATCATAATGTAAATATTTAAGTTACTGTAGTAGTAGTAGTAGTAGTAGTAGTAGTAGTAGTAGTAATAATAATAATAATAATAATCTTGTAACATGCAAGTGAACAATTATTATGTAGCCTAAGGGATAAAGTGGCATACCAAAATGTATTGACATATTAGAAAATTAAAATTGAACCTGACGAGATTTGTCATTTGCTTGCAGACTATTTTGAATTCGATGCACAAATATCAACCCAGATTTCACATCGTGAGGGCCAACGACATTCTGAAGCTCCCCTACAGCACTTTCAGGACTTACGTGTTCCCGGAGACGGACTTCATTGCCGTCACTGCCTATCAAAACGATAAG
Organism: Anguilla rostrata; assembly: GCF_018555375.3. Taxonomy (NCBI): domain Eukaryota; kingdom Metazoa; phylum Chordata; class Actinopteri; order Anguilliformes; family Anguillidae; genus Anguilla; species Anguilla rostrata. The sequence goes on along the minus strand of NC_057941.1, from coordinate 8,047,760 downwards.
GTAAGTTGCTAATGCTTGTGAAGGCCTACGTCTTTGACACTGCAGCACAGCGAGGCTTCTCCATTTGCTATCGCATCATCATTTCTTGTTTTAAAATGATATACTTTTGAAAATACATCTCCCTTTGATTTCAAATGAAATTATCTGGGGTAAACATTCGGTAAGGCTGACTTGAAAGAGCACCTGACTGTCAGAAGTATTCCTGGTAATGCAGAGTGAGATAGACTTGTGACCTTTTAATACATGTATTTTTCTTCTGGTTATGGTCGCTGGTGCACAGTAGGTCGTTTATCTATCTGGCAACTGTTGTCGTAAAACATCCGCATTATTAGTTATCAAAAAGCAAATAAACGCAATTAAAGGGAATTTCTAATAACAATACAAAGGATTTTTTTACGTCTAGCTGTGGCACGTCTAGTGCTATAGTTAGTTCGCGTTATTATTTTTCCTTACCGAAAAGGGAGGCCCATATTTGAAGAGAAATATTAATTGAGCAAACATTAATGTTGAAGGAGTTCATATAATATGGTACGAACGCTAATTTCGCAATGCCAATTACAAGGCAAGGAAAATGTTATGAAAGGTCATATCTCTATCCAATTTGTCTTGTCACCCAACGTACCCTGCTAGCAGTGAAATTAAGTAGGATATTTTTGGTTAGAGGAACGTGCCAGCAATTCCTATATTCTCGGGGACTATTTATTTTTTTGTTCCCCTCTAATTCTCCCTCGCGCACCCTTCCCTTGCCTGCTGATGCTAATTGACGTCCATGTCCGAAGGGGCCTGGCGGGCCTGTTGGTATCGTAAAGTTTATGGCAAAGAGTCACAATCGATTAGAAGGCACTTAGGCACACCAGCCATGTCCGCAAGCAACTACCCCGAAGCACCACAATCTAAGCGTAACAATTCGGTTACGCAAAGCACGAGCACGACGTTAGGCCTACGCCACTGATTCACAGACTCGATATTTCAAAACACCGAGGGTAGACCTAAAAGAGACAAAGCAACTTTAACATAACGCATAACGCTTTGTGCATGTTATCTATAATTAGACACATATTATTACCACTGCAGGTAGGTCGTTTTGCCTGTAAAGTGATAAGGCTATAGATCGTAATAGTCATTTGGCTGCAGGTTATACCACAGTCACTGCCATTAGGCCATCAAAATATTAAACTTGCGTGAACAAAAATTCCAGGCACGTAATTAATAATTGATTATTCAGTATCGCCAGCACAATACTTCAGGCTCGTATCTCCATCCCTCCCTTCATGTATTAGAAAGGAATAACGATATATCTAACACAGCCATGTTTAGTCGCCGAATATCCTCACGGGGGCAGTGAAAAATAACTTCCTATCATTAAGAGTCCATTAATAATGTAGGCTATTACCGTGGCCTAATTTAAAATAAATCAATCGGGTGTTAAACAAGTTATTTTCTATGCTATAGAATGATTTTCTGAATATCACAATGATCTTTTGTAGTCATTATTTCTTGTAACGTGTATTTTATAAACGTGCATTTAATTGGTATTTACTTGGTTATCTAAAAACCTTAACTCTAATTTCTCACACATAATACTACTACGACTACTACTAATAATAATAATTCAGAGCGATGGAAATAGTCTCATAAGTGATGCCATGTGATCAGATAATAAGATTAATGCAATATTTTTGACAAGGGTTGCTACGACTAAAGCCATTTCTGTGCCTCTCTCTCTCTCTTTAGATCACTCAGCTGAAAATTGATAACAATCCTTTTGCGAAAGGGTTCAGAGACACGGGAAATGGACGAAGAGAAAAGAGGTATTGTTATGGTTAAACAACTGATACAGTTAACAAGTAATACGACCGTATGATCTATGTATATGTAAATGTGTAAGTCCATCATTGTAGAACTATTGCAACAATGGCTTAAACTGCATATATGATAGGCTAAATGTAATTAAATGTAAGCAATTAATTTACGTACCATGTGATGCCTAAAATCCCTTCTTTGAAATACAGATGCAATAAATTAATTTCAGTTCTCCCTTCAGGAAGCAGTTAACCCTACCGTCGCTGCGCATGTATGAGGATCAATGCAAAGTGGATCGAGACGGCGGGGACTCCGACGCCTCTTCCTGTGAACCCACGATCGGCAGGGATTCTGTGCATTCGCCGCTCGGACCCGTAACCAGCCCATTGAGGCTCAACAGAACCAGCAGAGGTATATGGCAATTCACGATCTCACCATTTATCTATTACGTTGCATGCCATTGGTGGACTCTCTTATCGCCAGAGGCTCGACCATTCCAGCGTTAGGCTTCGCTACATATTTTAGTTTACATTATATTAACTGAGGTTTTCAAGCGTACTCATACTCAGGTAGCCGCTGTGAACAATGCCTCGAGTACATCACACGCCGATGCCTTGTTGTTTTTATCACATTTTCCCTATTTTAAACAAAGTTTTAAATTAAGTAAGTAGGCTATTCTTTTGCCACATTTAGATATATTACCATTAAGCAAGAAATAAACGGAAATATCAGTCACTGATATATTTATTGTCATTTGCATAACCACTGGCTTATTTATTGTCACGGACGAAACCTTGCACTTCATCGCTGATATTGAGTCAGGCTGTAGGCTTTTGGTGTTAGTTCGTTAGACCGCCTGGACACCGACCTGGTCAGTCATCTGAACAATGGTTAGAGAGTAGACAAGCGTCCCTGAACGTGGAAATAGGAGGCAAGATGGGGAATAAATCCGCGCGCCCTGCATTAGAGCTTTGCGCGTGATCTCACAGGTCAAAGCATACATAATATATAATCCGAGCACGATATGATGGGAGGAAATTACTGCTGTTTGGTTCAATGCGCCTTCTAGCCTGCCGGCCTCCTCGGTATGGAGCCGCGGTTCAGTGCCACCACCTGCCTTTGGTCTCCGGCACACATGTAGCGTGCAGGAGCATCTGACGGCCTGAGCTCAACCGGAGTCCATCTAATTCCCCCTGCCTTTAAATACACCAAAACAAGCAACATGCTTTGCTTTAAAAAGTCACGGTTCTTAAATTACTGTAACCTTTTCAAATAACTCAAAAACTTAAATTATTCAGTCAATGAGCCGATTTAGTGACATTCGGGAGGCAGACGTGACTAAAAAAAACCTGCTTACGACGAATCACTAGGCTATTTGTACTTGTAGACCTATGGGCATTTTACGCTAATGTGGCTGGTGTGATTTTGATTGTTTTAACAATTAATTTAAGCTTATCGTTTCATTTCATGCTAGATATATGTCTGTGAAGTTAGAATGGGTTTACACAGTGTGTGCACCTATGGAATGTTACATGCATTAATCAGCACGTTATTCGCAATTGTATCGATCGACAGACGAGAAAACCTGCAACGACAGCGACCAGGAACTTGATCCGCAAGAGGAGCGCTCCGTCGGAGCGAGCAGCCCCGGCCCCGAGACACCCTCTCCCTTCAGCCTCAGATGCGAGGACAGAGTGAAGGACAAGCCTAGCCCCGATAAGAAGGGCGACTATCCGAATTCAAAGAAAGATAACGACTCTATATTCAGCATCAGAAATCTCGAAAAGGACAAGTCGGAAAATAGGCACAGGAAAGAGACCGAGTCTTCCAAGGCAGACACAGACTGCGGAGGCCTGAGCGCGAGCAAAGACGGGTTCTCTCCGCTGATGGTGCAGACCGAGAGTCCCTCTCACTTCAGCACGGGACACCTGCAGAGTTTAGCCCTATCTGGTCTGCACAGTCAGCAGTTTTTTAACCCTTTGAACGCCGGACAGCCTCTGTTTATCCACCCGGGACAGTTCGCGATGGCCCCCGGAGCGTTCTCCACTATGGGCATGGGACATCTGTTGGCCTCCGTTTCCGGAGCCAGTGGACTGGAGAACGGAAGTCTGTCTGCCCAAAGTGCGGGCACCCCGAACCCTTTCCCGTTTCACCTGTCCCAGCATATGCTCGCCTCTCAGGTAAGCGCGTTAATCCCCTCTGTGCATTTCACGAATGTGACTATTCATTTTAAGTCAATATATATATACCAACAACCCTATAGGCCCTGCTAGGTATAAAAAAAAATCACAACATAATCTCACAATATTTGTAATGATCCTTTCTCAGGTTAGTGCAAGTGTACTGTTTTGTTTGAAAGGTGACTAATAAGAAACCGTCACTTAATATTAACCCCTATATTTTGAGCGTTTTCAGCATTGTGGTGGCAAATCTCCATCTCTTTAAAAACGTGAACTTCTGAGTTTGTGGAAATATGCAAATCAGTTTGAAATGAATATAAAAGTGACACATGTATTATGAATATTTACAGTATTTTTAGGGTATGATGGATAGCCTATAGAGTTTATGTGAATGTTTTTATACCGGTATTTTACAATGCAAGGTCAGAAACCTAATTATAATTCAGGCGCATTCTCCCCATATACATTCATCCAGTACAGCCTGTATATCACAAAAAATGTGTTCTGCTAAAACTGTCTAAAACAGTAATGGTAATGCCGAAACTGCGAATGAACAAAGTATGGCTTCACTGAATTACATGCCTAGCAAATAATTAGATAATGTGTTTGGCAACCTATGCAATTCTTAAACTAAAACTAGAACGAATACTAGATGAATACTAGAACTAGTCTCGCACATATATTTATATACTCTCAAAATGTTATTACTGTGTTTTTGCGTTACTGCTTTTGTGTTACCAATATGTAATTTACAATGGGAGAATTTTTTTACATTACAGGCACTTAGCAGACGCTCTTATCCAGAGCGACTTACACAACTAGTGTAAAAAGTAACACAAAATGCCTTGTGCTTAACTAGACGTGGAGATGTTTTTTTTTTTAATGGCACATCATTTTTGGCTTTTAACACATCCGTTTTTCATTGCAGGGCATTCCAATGCCGACCTTCGGGGGGCTGTTCCCGTATCCATACACCTATATGGCCGCCGCTGCCGCAGCCGCCTCCGCCCTCCCAACCAGCAGCGCTGCGACTTCACTCTCCAGAAATCCCTTCCTCAACAGCTCTCGGCCCAGGCTCCGATTCAACCCCTATCAGATCCCCGTGTCTATTCCTCAAAGCACAAACCTGCTCACTACCGGACTGCCCAGCAGTTTGGCTCCGGGGTCCGAGTCATCGAAATCGGGAAGCAGGGAGACTAGCCCCGTGCCCGAGCCTCACAACCACAAAGCGCGGCCTAGCCAGAGAACCGGTTCACCCAAAACATCTTTGAAAGAGTCCATCAATGAACTCCAGAACATTCAAAGATTGGTCAGTGGGCTCGAAAGCCAGAGGGAGACCTCTCCATCCAATGACTCCCCAAAGTGACCAAGGGCGCCATCAGATTCTATCCATTCACCTGGTTTGAAATATTCTAATCATTTCGTAACTGATTTTGTACAGCACGCTGCAGACTATATGACACGCTAGGGTGAAGACGTGATGGACCTGAAACACAGGCTTTGCCACAGGTGGCTATTCAAGGGTTAAAACCCTCAAAATGGTTACAGATATTTCAGTGATATTCAAAAGGACAACGAGAACGTCTCGCGCTTGTAATAACCATTGTGTTCTAGTGGCTAAAACTTGAACCTATACTAAGTGAAGTTGTGAAGATTTAAGGACGGCTGCCATGCTATAACGCCGTGAAAAGTGAATTGGTATTAGAACCCATCTCCATGAAATTTCCAGGAGGTCATAGCGAACGGGAAACTGACACAAATATCAAATGGTATTTAGAAAACCAGAGGAGAAAACATGATTTAATTTCATTTATAAAAATTGGAGTCAATTTGGTCCATGGAGGAAGTATATTTAAGGCGCAGCATAAAGCAAGGTTGTTGATAGATAGTAAAAAAGCTACATCCAAAAATACATTTCAAAAGGGATGGAAACTGAAACGTTCCGTCGTGAGAACTGGTCTCTGAAACAGCTGTGGATGATCGATCGCTTGTAATATGACGGACAATTGTATTTGAATTATTTATGTAATTAAAAGAAAAGTAATTCTGTAAATAAGGTATAAGGATCCAAGAATATGCAAATGGCTATTAATTTATTCAAAGCTGTACATTGGCGTGTACATACTACTTAGATTTTAACACGTTGCATTTATTTTCCTTTTTGTTTTCGATTTTACATGAACGTATATTGTAAATGAAAACCATTTTGCGCTTGTTGGTTTGAAACAGACAGTGTCTCAATATCTGTGATGCTTATTTGTCCTGCCTGTGAAGGAAGCGCGTGCCATCCTTGCATAGCTGTTCATTCGCCGACGACACTCACCACGTTACTAAAGCCCCCAACTGACCACCTAATAATATACAGCTACACACAACGGCAGGAAGCCCTCAGGTTTTTTCACTCTCGCGGAGAAGAGATTTGCTAAGTTCCTCCTCAGTGTGGGCGCAAGATTTAAACGTATCTCATTTATGCTGGTTATTCGGGTAATTTCAAATGTTTTGTTGAATTCTCTCACACTTTCAATAAAAAAAAACAATGTGTTAAAATGTTGTTTGTATCATTATGCTATAAGCATGTTATTTTATTTATAACGTGTCAAATTTGTTATTGACGGTCAAAGTAGTCTACAGGATTCAAGCGAAATGAAAAATGGTCTCGAACTTCAGTCTCCGTTTTGTTATCTGCCCTCTCGTGTTCATTTACACCTGAGGCAAATCGAAAATGCGACGTGAAATGAAATTTCCAATTATGGAGGATTGGGGTTATGTTCAAAGGAATTTTTTAAGCATTGCTGCTTTGTGTCAAAGTCTGCAGTCTGGCAAAATTTGAGTGAGATTAAGCTAAAACGAAAAACGTGGGTCAGAGGCTTAAAAGACCACTACCTTAAAATAGTTCCTGAAATTTGAATGAGACATCTCAAATAATTTTCATTAACGTGTGCTATGCATTGCTTTCATACTTTCGCATATTACACGAAAAATATGCAAAAACGTGCTAAATATAATCCTGACACCTGCTTGAATGTTTACTTAAAAGTCACTTTGAGACTATACTACACCAAGTAATGCTTATAGGCTTTAACATTTTGCCAAAATTCAACTTCGTTAAGTCAGTAACTGTAAAATGAATTATTACTTCGATTCCCAGCGCCATTGAAGTCGCCTAAACAAACATGCAACATAAATAAATCAAAGGTATTTTCAAGTGTGAGAACAAGAACACTCAAAAAGATGACTCAAGTCTACATTGCGATTTGCAACTGTTTAATCGATGAAAAACAAACAGAAAGCCAACATTCCATTATATGATTTATATCTACTGACATATATTTTATATTTTGAACTGTAGGCTAATACTCAAATATATGGCAATGTTCATGAGGAAGATGCACACACTCTATATAGTTCAACCAAGAATTACCCGAAAGCAGAGGTACTGCGCCCTCTGCCGTCACATTTTCAGGGATATGTGTTGACCCAACTTTCAAGACACAGTGCTTTTGTCGTACCTTCATAGTTTTTACAATCGGTTGTTGTGTTGTTATTTTTTTTTTTTTAACTCGCAGCAGATAGGGCAAAACAATTAACATAAAACGTTTGCTGGCTTAAGCAACCAACAGATAATTAATTTTGCCGGAAAATATCTACCAAACACAGGCCACTGTCAGATGTAAAATTCATGAGAAGTTCTCATTTTAATACAGGTTAGTTCAGTACAATAATTACATGTATTCTAAAATGTAGTTTGTAGTTTTCAAAACAGAGAGATTAATCTGGATTTGAACGTAAAATATACAATGGACATATAGGCCTATTTTGTTACTATTAAAACTGAAGAAGCCAGTATGGATCATTCATAAGCTACAGTACAAACTTCTTCTTCTTCCTCTTCTAACCAAAAGTCAGCTGGATAGCAAACAATAAAACGTTGTTGTATAAATAGACCTACTTTTATTTCTTATAAAGAATTTAATTTCCTTGTCGGTAAATTTGTATGAATATACCAGTTCGGATTATTAATTTTGGCTTGCTATGGCTGAGGTAGGCCAATAGCTTTGGCCATAGGCGGACAGTTTCCAGACTGTGCTACTGTCTGCCATTACTTGTAAAATAATTTGGTTTCATTTAAACGACGTATTGTGTAAGTAACTAAAATATCTAATATGAAGAGAAGGCCAAACCGCTTTTCACCCACAGGATGAAACTTAATCGCTCCGCTCTGGCAATACTTTATCACTTCAAAGATACATTGGCTAACCTATAAGCACCCAAACATACAAACAGTGCATAAGCTATATATATATTTTATTATTTTTTTATTTTATTTTATTTTTTATTTTTTGCTGTTGCAAGACCTTGGAAAATTAATACCGAGCTGTTACAGCAAACATCAAACTTTCTGTGGTACCATACATTTTCCATGCTTCAATAGTTCAATTTCAAGTGACGCGTCTTCATAATCAATAACAGCAACAACAACAACAACAACAACAACAAATAATAATAATAATAATAATAATAATAGTATTGTGTATACTGCTCATTGTGTGCTATACTTGGTTTGAATTCGACACAGTCGCCATCACAATAAGGCATTTCACCAGGGGGCTTTCTTTTAGAATTCTTAGTGATAAACATAAATCTGGGTTTCCAGTCTGCTGCCGTCCGGTAGTAGGCTATCTATCTCCGGTTATATATAGAAAAAGAATAGTAGTTTAAGGTATTTTTAGAAGCGTGGTGTATGGTACGGAAGTCCCTACGCCCCACCTTTCAGTGTTTTTCAACAACTCCATTCTTTTGCCCTTTCTGTGACTGTCTATCAAAACGCGAGAAACGTTTCAAGGCCAACTCTAGCCTATATGGCGATGCATTTAATTCACAGAATACGTTCATGGCGTTTTTATGGTCAGAGAAAGCCGATAAGTTAAACCGAACTCCGCCACATTCACGTGTCGCACTTTCAATTAGACCAAAATTAGCATAGGTAAATATCCTTGGTTACTATATGAGCTTCAATATGGATCTATAACCTACGGCGCTGTTTATTGACGTGACCGGGGTCAGCTTAATAAAGCCAATAAAAATGATGATCACCTTAGCCTATAACCGAATCATAACTGTGTCAAGATCATACAGACTAGCCTACAACGAGTTGAACATTCCAATGAGAAACAATGAATAATAATGAGCTCTTTTGAAATATTTAAAAATCAGTTTTTAGATCTGCTGATTTAAAATTGAACAGCTAAGATGAGCCAATTTTACCCAACTTTCATCTTTGGAAGAGTCATTAAATGTTTTGTTTTACTTTCGGTGAGGAACCTTGGCGTACTGGACACTAGATGAGAGGTACGGTTTATGTTGTCTACAAATTATTTCTACGTAGCTCAGATTACATGCAGTTATTGCTCACAATCTCTGTTCTTTTCGCTCAACGACCAACGACCCTTTTACAAGAGAGAGAGGGGGGAGAGCGAGAGACAGACAGAGAGAGAGAGAGAGGGACTTTTGCTTGGGACCCGAGAAAAATAGCACTGTCATAGCGAAAGGGTTAAGCGCCGCGGCAGGGAAGTTCCGGAGGATGGGCGCTTGGACGCCTAGCCACTCTGGCCGCAGACAGCCCTTTGTCCAGGGACCGGCGCCTGTCGCCTGCCTGCCGGCCACACAGCCTCCCCACACCCGCTTACAAAGGCTGAGGGAGATCCCGAGAGCTGCAGCTCCTAATTAGAGAGCCCCCTCCTTCTTTCTTTTCTCTTCTTTCTCCTACGATAATCACAAAACTCTCGTTTTATTAAGGGGCCATTGTTACACTCTGTTATCTCCAATTAACAGAGCGAGGGGCTCGACCTCCTGCTCTCCCGGAGAAAAAACTATTTGTCTAAAACAATCAGTCAATGATCGATCAATAGGCTCCAATGGCGGCCTCATAGATACTGACTAATGATTTGTAATTGTACAGGGGTAAAAAGGCCACGTCGATATACCACACTTTTAACGGCGTAACGTTCAAGACTGTGTATATCAAGTAGGCCTACTATACATACGAGCTCTCTCAATAATACAGATTGACAGGCTACTGACGGAGTAGTTATAATACGCTATTTGAATTCTCTTTGCAAGGCAACATAGCCCGTATCACACTGGAATTAATGGTGCACGTAGCGACATATTTAAATGGACAATCAATTATTTGTTTAGAAACCAATACATTTATATCAAATGCTAATGTATTGCACGGAAATACGCACTGTCATCTCCAAAAATTCTGCATTGATATCTGTTAACAGATGGCTGCGGTCGGCTATATGATAAATGGATGAACACATAATGCACAAACCAGACCGGTTGACACTTAAAAATGTAGTTCAATACAAGTACGATGGAAAAAGAATCTACACAATAATAATAATAATAATAATAATAATAATAATAATAATAATAATAATAATAATTTATTTTTTATTATCATTATTATTATTATGTTTTCTAATGCTTATTAAGAAGTTAAGAATGTTGAAGATCATCGAAATTTGATCCGACGGTAAGTTCACAGCTGCGGATTAAATGAAACTTTCAAATGTGATGCCAATTCACCGATTGAAATACCGACATTGTGGTTTCTAGCTTCATGCAAAATAGCTTAACGCCACCTCCGCTTTTCAGAGGGGAGACTGATATTCGTGATTTATTATGACCACATATCGTTTTGTAGGCAACTGGAAAATATATAACAAAACGCTAAGAAACGAATGCAGTTCTCATCATTCGTCACATTCACAAAACATTTTCCTTCGTGATCATATATAGAATTACTACACCGTACGCTTAGTTCAATCCGATTTACATGCATGGCTGTCTACCAAATATGGAATGCTGAATGAAGCCACACACCCAGAGAACATGGCGTTTTGAAAGCACTCATTAAAACAAAACCTATTTAATTAATTGTACATTTGACAAATTTACCCTGTTCATGTCCAGTTGGCAAACACTTACCTTTTGCTTTCAGACGGTAGTTTGATCTTTATGTTCTTCATAACAAAGCACACACTGACAGAACAAAAAAAATCACACACACACACCTAATATTACCTGTCTGGATTATATTATGTACAAATGTAATTAATGCTGATCATAGTATAAAATGCACTTTAATGTTAGTTCTGAATATTTTTAAAGACTCAATTTCATGTACAAACAATCAAAATATTGTTACAGTAGTTCAATCCATGTAGATATAAAACATTCAAAGAATGAAGTAGCAGACAAGTAAAATTTCATTGTTTGCTATTTTAATAAAAACCTGTGTCAGGGCATCTTGTAGAAATGTAAAGAAACCACTGTATAATGTTTATGTCAACCATTTCTGCTATTCAAAACATAAAAATGAAGAATCTTAATCTAAGATTTTCATTAGATCTATTGATGATAAAAAACTTTCAAAATATAGAAAATGTTCTGCATTGATACGATTTACAGATAATCAAAATAATGTCACAGGCATTCAATCTAATCAACATTTGAAATATTTTATTTGTTTATATGTTTGGATCATAAGAAGTGACCAATTAACAAATTAATACAAAAGATTGATTTCTAGCACAGACTTTATTGAAATATCTGAGGAGAACTAACAAATCTTTACCTAATTTTTTTTACTGCCACACAATTCAAGGCATTGCTTATGGGCATCTGAATCAGTTTATCGGTTTAAATATTTATATTTGTGAAAAAGGATTATAAAACTTCTTTTATCCATATTTTTTTAAATGCAATGTGATGGAGGCAGCAACCAAACCCAAATAATACAAACATGCAACACATGAAACCTGTAGCATTGAACTTGGGAAGCCTGTTCTGATAGTATTCCATGCTCTCTATAGGGATCAGTAGTGTTGACTATGGTGGCTGGATATATTTCCTCTATAAATGTAAACAAATTGTTATATTTCCATAAGAGTGCTGACAGTTGTGGGGGAGGGGGTGGGCTATTGTCAAAATCTCCCAACATGTGAGATCTAAATGGGGGGATTTGAAATAGGAGAGCTACTGCCCCCTGCTGGAAATAGGGATTCATTGGTAACCTTGGATACACAGCAGCCTTGTAGCAGACCAGTGTGATGGTAATTAATCTAATGTAGGTCCTATCTAAAGGTAGCTGCAAGGAAACATAAGTGCCCAATTCTGTGTCCTCCCATGGGCAGCATGCAGCTTTGGACCAGACCAAATACCAAACGAAAATGAAACCTGCAATGATGAAAATGTAACCATGGTTTCCAGCTCAATACCAAATTAATCCCCATGGCAACACACCTAAATTCACAACCACAACCACTTGGGGGCTTGATTGAAAATATATTGCACCTGTGTATGCTGCTTCCATTTGTATCCACATGTTGCCAACATTTGTTGGTGCTTTTTTCCAGTGTGATATAGCCAAACCAAAAAATAAGGGTTTAAAAATATTCTTTCTGCAGATGAAGTGCTTGGATTTTTATTTTTTTATTTTGTATGTTCTTCCACTTGGGGGACTATATTAGCAATTTTCAATATTTCTGAGTAGACAAAGAAATGTCACAGCACAGGAGTTTACACAACTTCCCAATATGCAAATTACTTTGCATTTACATGGGCTGGCACACAATAAGCAGGTCTCCATTTCCAATGAACATATTATTATAATCATACGGATGGAAAAATATTAGCCCTCAGCAAAGCTGGCCCAGGGAATTAACTTGACTGCATTTGATACAGTCATATCAATAGTCTGAAATGGAATTATGATGAGGATATAAGATTGAAATGGTATAGACAATTATGAATATAAATATATTAACTATCATGATTGTGATGATGATTACATTATTATTATTAGCAGTAGTAGTAGTAGTAGGAGTAGGAGTAGTAGTGGTAATAGTAGTACTGACAGTAGTAGTGGCAGTAATAGCTGCAGCAGTAGTAATAACAGTGGCAGCAGTAGTGGTAGTAGCATTAGCATTTCTCTATCGTAATCACAATGAGGATGTCAATGGAATAAAATGTAAACTGGCATGTTCAGGGGCTGGAGTACCATGACTTATCACTAGGTGTCACAATAACCCCCTTTGGAAAATAAACCAATAAAAACTAAAAACACATAAAAAGGAGGCAAAGATATTTTTAACACCGCTTTACACTGGGAAAAAGTTTTGGGGGGAAACACAAAGTGTCATTAAGACAAAAATTTGTTTCCATTTTATTGTTTTGCTGCTATTTATACAGATATGTACTAACTCAAGATGTGCCACAGTTAAATCTAGTTTTTTATTCATATTTTACTCGCCATGTAAAACAAGCAGTGTATTTATACATTAATTCAATTATATTTTTTCTTATAATGTAACAATGTATTTCAGAATAGAGCCATGTAAATTAAATTATTGTTTATTTGACCTTAAAAGTCAGTCGACTCCTAAACCACTAAAAAATAACTCAAAAAATAAAACAACTCAAAAATGCAAAACAACTCTGTCAACTAAACACTGTTGGTATAAACCTTTAAAAATTTGAATGTGTTTGAAGGACAGTTATTTGACCTATTCATACATTAGCAAACAGTTGTAATTTTCTACAACCACAACCGCAGCCTAATGACATTAAAACAATTCTGCAATGACTCCATAATAACAGATAGCTGGTAACAACACAAGCATTACAAACATAATGCACACTAGCATGTCTAATGGTTAGGAGTCCAGTAGCCTGCAGCTTTCCCCCCCTCCCATTTTCTTTATAAAATGATCATACCCTGGAAGTATTCCTGTTGTAGAGAGAACGGCATATATGCACTTATTCAGCATATGCAACCGTTCAATGCTGCAAACCACTTTGACTACTTTCCCACTAGTGCCATTGCTTGGGTTTGGAGTATATTGGTTTTAATAGCATACTAATTAAAATCAGTTAGTCAAATAGATATAGAATAGTTAAAAATGAGATTTATTTAGTCCATGGTTGTGCTACTTTTGGACACGTTTATATTTACGTTGTTAAATGTAACTTGGCTAAACTACTCATAAGTTTTTTTAAACTTTTATTCCTATAGCAGCCACTTTATATAACGTAAGGATTGTAAGGACATAATTATTTTTTAGTTATTATGACACTAATCCCAGTGACACACGTGACAGCCATTTTGAAGAGACATCTAACGGCCCTCTAATGCTACTAATGTTTTCAGCGTTTCTGAAAGACAGCCCGGGTTTTACAGCCATTGACTGGAAAAACTGCAGAAGAAAATCTAAATGAACAAAAAATGGAAATAATAAGAGAGCAACATTTTATTATCCACAGTTCTTTTTTTAAAAAAAAGAACTTACATTCAATAAAACTTAAATGACAAGGAAATTTACTTCAGAGGCTTTAAATATAGGCTTTCAAGTCTTGCACAACGCATTTACATTGCGCAAATCAGTACTGGGCATGAATTTGGCCCTCTGTGAAATAATTTGCTCCTGGCACCCAGCCATCCCCCTGACAGGGGGGGGGGGGGATGAACGCTGGAGGTAAACCAAAGCTAGGCGTCTCCGTCTTGATGGACAACGATCTTCACCCACGAGCTCCCGAGACTAAATTAGCTGGCGCTCATATAAACACGCGATCCCCTCTCACGTCCCCTGCTTGGGCCGTGTGTAAACAGCGAAGGGTGCAATCACACGCGCACACCTCCGTGTACGCCATCCACACCGAGGACTACCCCCGTTGCATCAGGAACACCCCGCACTCCTCCACCCTCGCGCCTGTCGTTCACGAAAGGTGTTCCTGCTATGCGGGCGCAGGACGACTGCTTTTCAAACACGAACCCGAGACCACGCGAAACTCATTAAGACCCAAAAGTCAGTATCGCCCTCGGATGAACGAGGGAAGAAATGCCAGCCTGACTAAAGACAGTAAAGAAACCCACAGTATGTCACACACACCTACCTCTGAACCAGCCGGGTCTTTGGTGCTGTAGATTAGCACAGTGCGACTGCATTCACGCAGTATCCTTTCATCCCGTTTCAAGGATTTCAAAGCTGTTTACAGTTGGGCTGGTGACTCACTTCAACCACCACCAGTTTGTGTCATCCACCTGATTCAGAGCAGCCATTTTGGGAGAGAACGGCAAGCACACAACAGCTGAGGGCTGAGAGGAAATAACTTATTTACCCAGTGAAACTGAGGAGTGAACACGGGGGCCAGATTGAAAGTTTGGCCCATTTGTCAATGCCTGGCTTTAACTTTAACACAAGTGCAATCACTGCAATAGTTATTCGTTTCTCGACTGTAAGTTGCCAAGTCCTGGACTCCACAAACGTGTGATCATAAGGTAACAGCTTCATATTCTAGGTGGGGCTCTGCTGTTGTACGCTTAAATGACCAATCAACATCATTTCACAAATTACCTAGCAGTTTAAATGGATAATATGAATCACATGATATTTACTATTTGTCCTTGAGAGGTAGATTAAAAACCGGAATTAAGACCTTTTTTGCATGCATGACGTGTGGGCAGAGTGTACTGTTTATCTGACCTTTCCCAGAGTAACAGAGGTGTAACAACATACCAAAAAATAGCAGAGGTGGAAAAATCCAAAAATCCAGGTTCAGGAAAAAAAAAAAAAGTCCTCCCAGGATTAGATTCACTAAAGGATTTCGACTGAATTTCCAATTCAAATGCAGTTGCTACTGGGTCGCAACATCTAGATTGTATTTACTGACTCGCTATTAGGCTGTATTTTTTTGCGAGATTACATCACTCTACAACTTTCCTTTTGATGCATAGTCAAACGTGTTTGTGCAAATGTATACCTGGAATGAACATGCTAAAACAGGGTGGAGATTATGGAAAATTAGGCCAATTAAGTATTCCGTCTAATTTATTAAAGCATTCATTAATTGTGACTCCCCTCTTTGTGTGGGAATTTTTAGAACTCCAGAAAGCAGGAGGTAATTTGGGCTGATATAGCCTATAACTCATAAACAGGGTGTTAGGCTGCACACATCCCCAAAAGTCCAAACCGTTTCCCTTGTGTGCTGAATAGGGTGGAGATGCACGAATGCATCCTCTGATGCATAACACTATGGAAAGGAGATGTTTTTTAAGGGTGTCTCTTCACGCCAAATCGCGAATGAGGGCGTTGAATTTATTTGTTTGCTTAAATAGAACCAGCCTTGGTAAATCAGTCGTTAATGTGTCGGTATCTGCAGCCAAAACAGAGATGCAATACACTGAATATTTTGCGCTGCAACTATTTCCTAAGTCTGGCCTGGTAAATATTTTTTTCCAATCACCTGGATTTGCTATTTAGTGCAATTCTTCAGCCAGGAGGAAGAAATAATTAGTGAAAGCAGCTTGACTAACATTGTGGGTGGAAGAAACACAAGACAGGAAATTTACTTTCTGACCACTGGAATTTCCACCACCGAGAAATAGTTTCAAACATGAAACAGCGGTCACTGACAACAATGTGTACAGTAATTATTGCAATACATATCTTACTATCTGAGCACAGGCCTTTACCTCAGGGGAATATTTTTACTTAACAGTAGATAATGAGAGTGAATGGTGTGTGTGTGTGATTAGATTGGCGGCCTGTCCAGGGTGTATTCCTGCCTCTTGCCCAATGCACACTGGGATAGGCTCCAGCACCCTGCTCAGGATAAGCGGGTATAGATAATGGATGGATGGATGGATGGATAGATAATGAGCCCAAGGAGCTGGTGGGCCTAGTCACACATAGACTATAGGCACAATAGGCTTTGGTACATACTCAGAGATACAGTGTGTACTGTTCAATCTCTGCATTCATTTTCCCTTGTTTTCAGAGACTTTGTGTAAATATATATTTTTAAATGACATATAAACAACTCAAAGTTAAGGACAAAGTGAATTATGGTTAGATTTATTTAACATTGCAAAATAACCCTGTCATAAATTAACTGATTTTTCTTTGGATTGCAATGCAGGCTGTTATTAATGGTAAGTCTTTAGCTGCTTTAACAGGTATGTAATGTGACTTCATACATTATGAACATTCATTTCAATTACTATATTGACTTCCACTTGCATTTCTTTCACCTCTTCTAGTAACTCTGCTACTGTATGTATTTACCCTTGCCTGTAAGTCACTATTAATGAAGGCACTTCTCAAATGAACCTGCATGAAGTGAAGAGATGACGTTACTAATCCTAACAAGACACTTCCTTTTCACATATATAAAACTACGAAAATGATTTGGAAAATTAGACTCTACAGACACAATTCCTTTTAAAAATATTGTCTGGCAGAATAGGAAGGAAAGAACAACAGTCCAGCATGGGGATGCATCAACGGCAGGAAGTGTTTTGACCTGACACTGCTAACTTTCACAATCACTTCTATGTCTCTTCTCTTTCCAGACTGTGACCACTTTGGATTGTACCAGTGCAGGAGAGCTGAGAACCTCATTAAAGCCACTTACGATCACATTTATACACATTTATTTTATGATTTTAAAATTAGCACGCGTGGTATGAGACTTCCAACAACAAAAAAAGAGAAAAGATAATATTTTGACTGCAAATAGCCTTCCTTGCTTTGAAATAACACCTAGGTTTAACCTTCAAGGAGATTGGAGCCTTACAATGATTCTGTCCCTTCCACCCCGTATAAGGAGTGTTAGGGTGAGGGGCTTGTTAAACAACCAATGTCTGTATTTTTATCAGTCTTCCTCATAAATAGCAGATTATAACTTAATGATTACATTTTCTATAATTAATAATGAACAAATAAACATATACATAGACTAAATAATCACAGAAATACATGAATAATCCTAAACCTAACCAAAAACTGTTGTAAGTCATAGGCTTCTGTTTTGTCATGTCCACACATGTATACACATATCTGCATTTCCTGCAAAACCCTCAAATTATGTACCATGCCTGAATGATTTATCCTCTGGCCACACCCACTGCACTCACCATGAAGCTTTTAAGCGCAAGTGAGGAAGAGGATGATGTTCACTCTACATTTTTACTGGGAAAATACCCTCCCCGCAGTCAGTTTGCATATCGACATTTGTCTCGGTGTGGAATAACATCATGTAGAAAGTACCCTATAAGAACAGAGTCACTTAACAGCTCTACTACAGCAACGTGAGCCAGTCTGTGGCACATGTGACTCCACGTCTGCCACTGGAGACCTGCGAAAAGTTTGATCTCATTCTATTTTAACATTCCATACATCCCCCCAAGTTTTCTTGGGAGGATTATAACTATATAAGTGTGCAGATGATTAAAATGAAACTATACAGTCAAAATATCACATAATAGGCTTTTAATTAGGGAAAGATCTCATTATTTTTGTGGACAAAATGATGCTACGAGGCATCTTTAATGACAAAAAATGAATAACTACAGTTTAGAAATGGAAATAGATGATATTTCATAATATTAAATGTAATTTTTTAACATGATGTACAGCATGACAAGGTTACATCAAAATGATATACTCAATGCCTTCCTTTTTAAAGACAATATCCAAATTCTATCTTTAAGTATTGTAAACATAACAAACATTTTTGACATTTTATATTATTGATGTTGCATTATATATATATATATATATATATATATATATATATATATATATATATATATAATGCAGCATCAATAATATATATAATATAATGTAACAATATTTGGAGTTTGCTAATTTAGTCTGAAAATATTTAGCCTAGCACTATGAAATTCTATTCCAAACAGCTTTGACATGTCAGTAGTCATTAGCCGCTTCAATTACATTCATAACTTTATCAAGTCGGATGCTATTAAAACCAAAGTCCATGCAGCCCGATGATAACAGATGTTGCATTTATACATTTATACATTTATTTATCGAGCATCCAATTCCCTCTAGAATACACTCCAAAAATCATACTAACTTTTCAAGGACAGATAACTTTTAGAAATTATTTATGATTTGATTTATTGCAAATAAAAATACACACTTATACTCGAAAATTGCTTCCGGAACAGATTTTTACTTGGCTCGCTCAAAAACAGTTTTTTTGTGAATATTTCCCACAAAGTTTATCACATTGCTCCGCTCCTTGCCTGGGAGGTGGTAGAGAACTGAATTGCACGTGCACAAACCTGAAATAGCCACGGCTGCCGCATTGTACATTAAGTTATTGCCTGTGATACATTTATCAAGCGTTACATATGGTGACTCTCCCTTCTGTATAAAGATATATTAAGACATTGTTCTCTTTGCGTTTCACGTAATGATCTAGTCACTGTGTACAGATACAGAGTGGATGGCAGTCCTTTATGATCAGGTTTAAATTACACATTGAATAACTTGCTTGTAATTAGAATTATCGTAAATAAATTAGAGGCTATGGTCCAATTTATCGTGAGAAATAACACAAGGAAGAAAGTAATATTGAAGATTTTACAACTTATTTCCTTTAAATTTACATTTTAAAAATAAGAATGTGTTTGCTTAATTAATGTTTGACCTATAGTAACGCGGAACTTTTAATTCCCTGTCCTTACTATTTCCAATGTAGGCCTATTCAATTTGTCATTTAGATTTTCATAATTTAAACATGTCGTTCTTAGTATTTACTATGCATGGAAGTAAATGTAATTCAACCAAAAACATAACATATATTATCCTTATTAAAACGTTATTCAAAGTTTTCGGACACAAATAGCTATAGGCCTAAAACATAATTTATGAAGCCTGTTGATGTCCCAACCTCAATTGACAACAATTATGATTCTCCATTAATTGTTGTTGAGTCAACAAATATGTTCGTCAATAAAACAAACTTTAGTATTGGTAATAATTGTTCGTATTGCAATTATGCTAACATTAGGCCATTCTTATAGAAAAAGTACTATAAAATGTTATCTGCGAACCAGCGCTGTAGGCAACTCGTTTTCTAAATGTGATATTCAGTTAGAAAATTTCACAGCACACACCTTTCAAAAAAAATATTTAGAGACTGTAATAATAATAATAATAATAATAATAATAACATTTTTACTATTTGTTCGGGAAAATGCACTGCGCCGTGTTTCTCATCCAAGTAGGGTACTCTGCAAGACAACACCCGCCCAAATAACATCTTAAAAACAGTTCCGTTTATTCTGCCCCTTACCGCTGAACCACGTGACGCTGGGTGTGAGGGTTTAAATTCACTTTCAGAAACCCCGCTCAATTCAACCCCTATAAAAAAATTCAACCATTTAATAGCAGCAACTTACATACCACTGCAAGGTACTATCTCCTGTTGGAGGACCCCCAAAACAGACATGTTGCTATATTTAGGGGAATAGAGTGCACGCGTTAGGATACCTATTGCACCGAGGCTAGACTTCAACATAGGAGGTAAGGGTCAGATATTTCAATCACGTGTAATAATGTGGTGTATTACCTTTATATTTGTGATATGTTTGTCTCTACTTTGTATGGTAATGCGTAATTATACATTAAACAAAAAAGTACGATATCTCAAACCAGGTTTTAACAGTTATGATAACTGCATTTATTTCAGCTATTACGTTTTGGCTGCTGGTGCGCATCGACTTAAAACGGCGCATTGTTCAACCCTAGGATGACCTTTTAATTGTGCACATTATGATAAGATCGACTCAGAACATTGGACCATAGCCTATTTATACTTTTCGTTTGGTTTTACTATTGGATCTAGAAAAGTTTTATTTTGCTTGGACTTGCAAAGGCTACACTTTGGACTACATCGTATGAAGAATTTAGTAATAAAAGTCTGTACACTTCTTGTCAGGACAGCGGCTAGGCTATTTGGCTTTGGGCCGGAATCGAAATATTTACCCTAATTTTTATCATGTGTCTATGCTGTACTTTACATCATCGTGTCATGTAGGTTTTTTTACCTGGTGACTTTCCTGATGACTTTATATAGATTTATATAGAAATATAAAAAGTTACTACCTACACTAAGAACGATATAGGCCTTTGAATTCCCCATACTGTATGCCAACCACTAGACTATGAGTAGCCTAAAACAAAGAGCAGACTATATTTGTATGCAACACAAGTTCCAGTTACTACAGGTTGAGTAACGAAAATCGTTTACCTTAGGAACTCGAAATTTGTGCAAAAAATTTTGGACACTGGTGTTATGCCACCAAAATGGCTTTGTAAATCCAATTTTACACATACTTTAATAATATCAGTGGTAAGGGATGAAATACGAAAAAAACGAAATGTTTAGAAGAAAATAGATTTCACAAATAGAAATACCAATTCGTGACAAATTTCGTCGGTCTACCACACGAATTAGCCTACAGCATTGTATCATAAATGCATAGCAGGATTCGTATCCAAAGACGTTCGCAGAGCAATATGGTGTGGAAAAATATATTGAAATACGATACTTAAGTGATAAAATGTAGGCCTCTTTTTGAAAACAAAACGCAAGGGTGATAAACAGGTAATGTGAAAACTAACATGAGAACTAAGCCAATGACGCTGGGCTAGATAAAAGTCTGTTTGCCATCTGCACTCCCTCATTACAGAGCATTGTTTTCCTATAATGGTCATAAACACTGTTGGGGCCTTCTGTGCGAAAACTCCTACACATTTTTAAATGAAATATGGTTGTGGTTTCGGGTCGAGGCACGAGGCCGAAAAGCCGATAAATCACATGGAAACACTGGAGAAACAGTTGGAAATTGAAATACATCAGCTGGTGACATATGTCCATAATCCGCCGTTAAAACATCTTTTCCGTTATATTTCAACTGACCCAAACTATGTGCGCCATTTGTGTGTCACAGGGCAACGATTGCATCGATACTCTCATGTGGGCTACAATAAGCCTGATTGACATACACAAGTGGCCATTACTCTGCCACGTGGTACAATTACACCAGGTATTCCATCGTCAGGATGAGACGTCAAAACCATCACGTGATCCTCCATTTGAAATACGTGTCTCTTAATAGTGTTGCTTGAAGGTTTTCTTTCCCAAATTTCCCTCATTGTTCGAGTCATGTAGATTAAGAGACATGTTCAACCTACTCTCGCAGGGGTAAGTTCATCTCTGTTTAAGTTAGTGCACCACATGACGTTCACAGGGAAGAAGTAGCCAATATTTGAAATGTGAAAGGTATTCTAAACATATTGTCATGTTGTACCCTAATTTGTCCTAATTACTCGTTTGGAAAAATACAAAAATAAAAATGAGGAAAATATTGCGGTTTATACTTGTAACGAGAGGACATGGAATTGTGAATGCTATATAAAGAAATCGCTACAATTAATCGTCTTTCAAAAGAGATAAACATCCGCTGGTGCTGAACAGATTTTGACTTGGAGTAACGTCAGCACTGCTTCGGGAGAAGGAGGGAGTAAGGGGAGACACCAAATAATTCATGCAGGCGTTTTAACAGATCAAAGGGTCGAGCAAACTTTTTTAGTTCCAAGAAAACATCACATTGTGTTCTCCATGTCACAGCGTGCGGAGGAGCAGAATTTCGTTCAGACGCGCCTACTTTTGCCACCGTGGGGTTAATACAGAACGCTCAGGCGTACCGTTATGTCGAAAAGGAGGTGTACTGTTTAAGCGGTACTCGATGTTGAAAAACACGTCGTTGCTGTAACCACTTCTCAATGGAGAATAATTTCCTGCAGTCTCTTCGGCGTGGAAAGCAAACTATCCTTTGAGCTGATGGAAGATTCCTGTATACATATTTCATGAGGTAAGCTGAAATAACGTTGTGAGATGAATCCCATTGGTTTCAGAGCCCTGGCTGGCTAAGCAAATGATAAATATGACGACGAATGTTTTTCAGTGTTTGAAAAAAGGGATTATAAATATGAAAAAAATAATTTACTAAACTCATAGTGTATTATACTCAACAACTTTGTGTTTGCTGTGACTCAACTGAGCGGACGTGCCAGACCTGAGATTGAAGGCAATTTTCCAAGCATATTTTCTAAGTGTCATCATGTTTAATGACAATTTGAAAACTTGTCATGAAAAAAAAGTGACATATTCTACCAAATTCTCTTCTCCTGCTGAAGCCTTGGTTATTATTTAACCGAGATGTCTCCTCATTTTGCTTATGGTAGAATATGTCATACTCAGTAATTTTACGATAAATATAGGCCAACGTCCGAACATAACGTCCGTGATCCAGCAGATTATAATATAAAATTACGCGTATTTGTTTCATAATGTTCACAGTTGCATACGTGTTGGTTGTATACAACATTCTACTTCTAAATAAAACAAAATTAACCTCTTGAAAAAGCCTATCAGAATGAAAAGCTTCAGTAGGCCGCGTTTAAATTTCATCGTGCATGTTTAGTGCAACTGACAGCGCATTTTACTTAACCTCAAACATTGATCTAGATTGCTAAAATTGTATTAGACACATGGCAACACATAGCAAATGGTTTACATGCATACATTTTTTCCAAACTATTTTTACTTGTGGACTGCTGATTTCCTATAAAATAAACAACAATTTCTCATATAAAATACAAAATGTACTTAAAACAGCCCCTACTCTATTATATGTGTTTTATTCATTATTATAACTGCTACTGCTATAATAAACAACAATAATATTAACAACAACAACAATATGCGTCTTATTAAGAATAAAAGGACGAAGAATAATGGAAATGATCATGAACACTATTACAATAACTCCTACTTAATTTAGTACACTGTTGGCTTGCTTTAATTTCTAAATATTTTGAGAAAGGCTCGACATTACATTATTTATTTGTTCAGACTTATTTTTACAGGATTCGGCTACAACCTCTCTGGTAAAATAGTTTTATTTCAGCAACACCACCATTGATCTAAAATTAAATGAAGTCAAACACAGGCCAAAAATCCAAACGTCACAAATGCAAATGGAGTCGAAATAACAAAACCGAAGAGCCAAATACGGGAAAAGAATTCTTCGACAAAGGCCTGATATATTTCCAATTCGGAACGTGTGTATTATAGCCTACCTAAACTTAGATCATCAGCCATTACCATGAGCAATGTCTCCTTTATCGCTATCCTAAATGTGTTTTATCGGTGAGTCATTAAACTCTCCCCATGTCAAGATGGATAGTACACGATCCCTCCATTTTATGTTCGTTGTATGATGAATTAAAACATTCTTAGATTATGGGCACAGAAGCTCATTACTATACGTATATACGTTGCATGTAATGTAATCATCGATCTAATTAGTCTTATTCCGTTGGCTGTTCTCCTCTTGTGCTGGCATAAGTGTGAAGCGTTAGATAGCAATAGTACACATTGTTATTAATTTCAGTGTGAAAAATAAAAAAATAAAAATGTGTATTTTAAAAATATACAGGAGACTACATTTCACCTGGCTTGCACGTTATTTATTCTTGGTAACATTTCCATTTTTTACTATTTCACTGCCTTCGTGAAACATAATAGAACAAATTCAGAAGAAGGCCATTACAAACTCAGCAATTTTTTAGTTACAATTAATTAATCATTCCCTTATAAACATAAGAGAATGTTTCTCCAATGAGATAATGCACAATTACTAAACAAAAAATGTTTTTTTGGAGAGGGGTCTTTTCATAGAAACAAAACAACTCAAAAACAGAGTTTTACATAGGTGGTACTGCAGAATTTACATGGATCACAGATTTCATACAGATTTTCACATGGAGAGGCATGACCTGCCCAAAATATCACCCCCACCTATTGAAGATTTAGTCCTATCCCCCAAAACAAGACGTGGTACGTTGACCTAATACAGGAACCTTGGAAACACTGGAAACTCAAAACAAATGCTATTAAACTGACGCACTGCCAATATGTTTGCATGTGTTTCAGAGAAAAAGGGGCATCTGACAGCTTCCGCCATTTTGGAGCATGGGACGCTCAAAATGACTTCATAAATGCAATGTGCTCTCAGGCCATATCTGCTGTGAATAGTTTAATGGATTATGTCTCGAGTGACACAGATGTAAACACAGAGCTTGCTCGCAGCTCTTAGCTAAACAGAGCAAGTGATAGAGTAAGTGGTACGTTTTCAGCTGTAAAGGTCCATGCCTGATTCTGTGCGGCATAACGGTGTCAGCCCTTATCTTTATTAGATTTTGCAATGTCTCCGCAGGTTTATGAAACCTTCAATTATCTCCTTTTAATCTTAAGTGTACGTAGTCACACAGTTTACGTGCGCCATATACAAATTTATTTTCTCCCTCGTATAAACGCGGAATGAGTTTGACACACGTTCAGCAGGGCCAGTGGACTGAGATGTTCAGCTTGTCTCCTTCCTCCTTCGGCGTGACCGTTTAGTGAAATATTTGCACGTGTGCATCGGAGGACCATGGGAAAGTCAGTCAGCCCGATCCCCCTCTGCCTGACTATGGGCCCTTAAGCCCCGTGACATGAAACTGGGACAGCACAATATTAGAAGGATAAATATTTAATGTGAAAAAAATCTTGAGAATAAATGAGCGTTGGAGTGGGATATTGGGGGCACTCGTGGGCTGCTCACTCTAAACATTTACTTTGCAGTTTACTCCCCCCTGATAATGAAGAGTATGCGCATACCGCAAGGGCCAATGAGAGAGTCGAAATGAGTGATGCCCTGTGTGACACGGCCTGTGTTTGTGCGTACGTCCGCCACACACCGCCGTTTGTGCGGCCTGCGTTCGCTGTGGTTCAGGACAAGGCAGTCCAAGCACAAGTCCAGTCACATCACTATGTGCCACACAATATTTGTACACAATATTTGTGACACTTTCTCAACATGTGCATTTGGAGCGCGGTAAATTTGACTCTAGCTGACAGTTGAGCAGGGACTCAGTTTTGACTGCTGAATACTGCACATTCCTTAAAAATGGCTGTGTTTTTGAAGATGGAAGCATTGGTCCTCAATTTGTAGAAGTGCTAGCTGGCACATTTAATGTGTTACAGGAGAAACCACACATCAAACATTCTGGTTGGTCCAAGTTTCTGCTTATATATCCTGAGGTACTGTATCTGATATCTCTTCAGTTTAGCAATATCCATGCCTGATGAATTAATTTTAATGAACTAGCATAACATTAAAATGTTATGAACATTAAAAACGCTAGTCATTTAAATATTAAATAATACAACCAAAAAAAAAAAAACAAAAACAGCGAAGGAAATTTGTTAGTTAGCCCTTACATAACTGTGACAGTCTAATCCAGTGCGTGACACATGCACTTCAGGCAAAAGTGAGTAATTACTCTTTACTCAAACGCAAAACAACAAAGGAAGTCAGTAATGGATCATGCAGGCTTTGCAAAACAGAATGAATCAGAGGCAACTCACAATGGCTGAGTCCTGAAGAAGAGTGTCTTCTCAGTTTGTCAGAAATTTCTTCCCACCTGAAAAAGAGACAGATTCAAAAGTGCAAGTTAGATGAACAAAGTCATACAAAAACATTCTGAAAACATTAAAACAAAATGTAATCGGGTATACCTTTAACCGGGTATTCTTCTGCAAAGATAAATATGTTAAATCCCCTTGATGGGCAATTATGAAACCTCATTCTCACACTGCCAGCCAGCAAGAAATTGAAGCGTGGAAAATTGCGTCTTTATTATGAAAAGCAATTCATTTTTCATTAAGGTTATTAATGCCCAAAAATATAAAATATAAGACATCATCAGAAACAGGCAAAACATGAGGAAACATGTTGATAACTGCCAGTTGTTCAGATTAGTATTAGCTGGTCTCCTTTGGGAAATGATCATATTTTGTAGATGGTTTTCCCAATTCAGTGGGACTGATGATTGTTGGAACAAGGTGACTGTCAGTAATTCAGTCAACTCAATCATACACCTGGACATTTTAACAAAGTATAGGAAAACGTCGAAGGTATTGCATGTAGACGACGAAGATGAAAACAATACCAAAAAAAAGAAGCATTGGACAAAATTGTTTTCTCATATGAATTACGTGATATTGTAACGTTTCAATACACGCAGCATCCACAAAATTTGCCAACAAAATGACAGAGGTGGACACATCAAATACATAGTAAATGCCTGAGTTCTCTTAGTTGAGAGACACAGCCCTGACCTCCTCACCCCCTCAACCTCAGGAGATGCTACAGGAGAAGGTCTTGGCTGGGACAGATGAAGGCGTGACTGTGGCCCCGCCCGCTGGACTTCCTGAGCCCCTCCCCAAGACCTCTCACCTGGGGCTGGCTGCCTCAGTCACCACTCCACACAGCAATGAACCTGATCAGGTAAGAGGCCTACAGGCCCTGCCCTGACCACACGACAACCTTCTTATACATTGTCTAACAGCGAAAGTGTTTTTCATTCAGAAGATTTCACAGGGGAGCTGCTCGGTGGCTCAAGCTGTTATGGCACTGTTCTAGTTCATGTTCTAAGGGTGACCAATTGTCCCTAGTGTCGCCCAGGATTTTAATCAACACGCCTCACTGTCTAACTATGGTCACAAGTTTCGTTGGAAGAAGCGTAATTAGACGATTTGGCATTCCTGAAAACCGTACTTTCGGACAAATATTTGCAAAGACCATCGCAAAGTTGTGCGGTTGGGACTACAGCTCTCGACCTGTAGTTTAGAAGCACAGTTCCCTGTTAGTCGCACAAGATCAATTCCCAGTTTGACTCCAAAGAGGAAAGAATGAAGTGAGGTCTTCCATTTCTGTTAATAAACGTGCCTTTAAAAAATTCTTAGTCACAACAAGATCTTGTTGTTGAAGCAGTTTTGTGTTTATAGATGCTGTATTTATGGAAGCGGTGGCCTTATCCTCATTTATCATAGGCCCGCTAGTTATTCTTGTGGCAATAACTAGGCTTGGGTAATCTGTCACAAGAAATATAAAGCAATAATGTAGGGGATGCAGAGTTCCTAAATAAGGATTCTTAAAAAATTACACCAGCAAACATAATGTTTAGACTATTCAAGATTCACAGGCTTAACAAAAATTACTTAACAAGGATTAATGTAGGCGCTTGAGCACCCAAACATTGCACAGAGAAAGCTTATTAGTTTAAGCTAGCAAGTTATTTTCTGGACTTACAGTAATAGGCTTTTGAAGAATTCAAAACAAAGATGCAGATACAATTGTTACCAATTGTCCTTCATGAATGAATTACCTTGACCTTGGGTGAATCAACCTTCTTTCCTCATTGTAAGAGTATAGACTGTGGACTGATAGACAGACAGACAGACAGACAGATAGATATAGAATATGCTGCTCTAAAATGAAATATTTCCTTTATTTTTAAGACTTCTTTATTTAACAGAATGCAGTGGGGAGTAGCAGGATGAAATGTAGAGAGCTTAGGACCCCTCTGTCTGCACAAGTTTTAAGAGAGTTTGGATACATTTTTAACGCTCCACATGCTGCACAGTGTGATTAACAGTGTTGTTTGAGCTATTGTGGTGCAAACTATAGTGGTGTCGATTTGCGACCAAGTCGTTATGGTTTTGGGAAACAGTGGTGACTAGGTTGGTAGTATTGTTGTACAGGAAACGCACCCCAGGACGATATGGTCTTATCACTTACCAGCGACCCAGCTTTCCTGTTAAGTTGCAGATGTAGTGTCTTCTTTTTTGAGTGTCTGTGAACGAACTGCAGTGTGATAAGAAGCGGTGGCTGACATCCCATGCTTAGGAGGAGAGTAACAACACGCTTCTCTGAGGGGCATTAAAAGAAGAAAATATCATAAGTGAAGGGAATTTACAGCTTTTTCCTGCAGTATGTTAAGTTGTATAAACAAACTATTAGATTGACATAACAGCAAATGCCCATGTGTAAACTCAACTTTTATAGTCATTCTCGCTGTAATAGTGTATATTGGAGTCATATAAGCTCTGTTATAATTTTGCTTGGTACAGGATGCTAGGAACATTACAGGTTAACAGTAGCCTAAAAGTTTCAATCAGATTCAACTTCCACTGCTAACTTTTTTGGTGGGCCTGTTGCTTAACTTAAATTTAGGAATAACAGACACCTGGCCTGTAAGTCTACCAATAAAATGTTGTACCATACTAAACTGTAAATTGACTTAGCAGTCTTTCAAGCCTAAAATATTCACCTCTGTGATTCCAGAACATCAAGAACATCAAGGTGTTCCTGCAGGAGAGGGAGCTCTGGAAGAAGTTCCATGAGGCTGGGACAGAGATGATCATCACCAAAGCAGGAAGGTAAGCCACGTGAAACAGAATCGCTACTACAGTTCAGTGTCTCCTCAATTATTTTCTCCAGAGCTGCAGCAATTCTCTCCAGGGCTGCTGTTAGGGTTGCCAGATTTAGAATTAGTCAAAACTGGACACCATGCACGAAACACAGGTTAAGTTTGTGTTTGTTCGCTGGTGCAGAGGTGGGGAATGGAGGTGGGGGGGGATTTCTCAAAGCTTGATCATGTGTGTATTTAGTCATCCATTAGGACTACAAATGCATATAGAGCTATTTTAACAACGTTGCAACTTAAGTGATAAAGACATTTCTTTAAAATTCACTCAAAATATATTAGATCATATTACATTACATTAGTAATTTAAAGTGCAGTGTTTTGGTCATTTATTTTCCAGCCACTGGGGAAAATAAGGACACCTGGCACATTTGAAGCTTAGAGCTATACCTGGCAGAATGAAAATCGTGCATATTAGCAAATACTAATCTACCAAAACAGTCAGGCTATCAATTCTAGTAATAACTCGCCGTACGTTGCATTATGGGAAAGTCTAGGGCACGCATCGTTTGAAAGATATTTGCAACGTTGTTGTAACGTTTCATACTAGGATGGAGTAGGTCGTGTGACGCTGCTAGTCATGTTTAAGAGTGATGCAATGTTTTTGTGTTGATTATGCGTACTTATGTTCGCCCGTATCGATACAATGGATATGAATGCGTGGTAACGTCGGGTTGTAGTTACTGAGAGTGCACACAAAAGAAAAATACTCCGATATTGCGGTTCCACGAGAAAATATTAAATATTCGAAACTATACTTCCACTTCGATAAACGTTGTTGAAGAATCAATGAAGACAGTCATAAAACAGCACGTCTGCGGTCTGCACAACTCTGTCGTTATCCCATAAGTGCTGTCCCTCTTTAGTAACCGAACTGTTTCATCGCGAACTTTCCCAGGCAGTCGTTGACGTTGGTCACATTTTAATAAAGGCGCAAATGAATATTGATTCCCGGATTAATAGGTAGGCGATACGGTGTTATTACTAGCAATAGGCCTGCCACTGGTTTTAAGTAGGCGATGCACGGCCATCAAGGATTGCGTCTGAATAGGAAAATTGGTCATTGCTGTTTCAAATGTTAGATACATTCGGCCTAGATATTGTTGTAAATCTCCTAAACCAAAGCTTTGTGACAAGAGAATGATAATGTAGCCTTATTCGTAGATGTAGTAGGCCTATGTTTCGTACTGTGTCCTAGCCTATAGGGATAGCCTATTTAGCTTTGGTCTGTGTTTTTATTTATTTATTGTCTTATAAAAGAAAAAGAAGATCCGAATTTTTACAATTATTATTTTAACTAAGCAATGTATACTTGAGCACGATCTTCAATAATTAGGTCTATAATTAAATAAATACTCAATTTTATTTCGAAATAAAATGAAGAATTTATTTAATTATTGACCACTTTTTGGCACATTTGGTCCTCCATAGATGTTGCTAGTGTTCACACTATGCAGATACAATGTGGTAAACACCACAGATTATTAAGCCTATCCGCTTAAACCGCACTGACTTCTCCGTGGGACACGTAGCCTGCACTGTAGGAGGGGACGGCTCAGTGACGCATAGCAGAAGGCCTTTCCATTGCATATCATCTGATTTAAAGACAACTGGCCTCATCTATTTCAATGTTTTTTTTATTTTTTTTTCAGTTGTAAATTGGAAGCTCAGCACAAATACAGTGCAGTTAGATTCTTCGATTAACTGAAGTCATGGATCCAACGTTATGACACTTAATTTTGAGTGTCCAATGTTGACACTTAATTTGATATCGAGTGAATATCAGTTCAGTGTCAATTTGAAGTAACTTATTGTGACTGTTGATAGTCAACTTATGTTTTGTTCACAATCAGATTGCTCTTAACTTTGTCCCCAGACATTTTGATCATGTCACTCGACAATATGTTGATAATCATGTCATTGCGCTGTGTTGTTGAGATTCACTTAACATTACGGGAAATGCCCACAGACAGGCTATTTACGTGCAGTAGATAGTAAGTTTATATTCAGTTAAATATTTGGTGCTCAACTGATGTCTGCTCACATAGTGGACAGAGTCAGGTAATGCGTTGTTGAGTGTTTCTTGACAAGTTTGTGGAGAATCACCTAACGTGCAATTGACTTTAAATGACACTCAACTGATATTTAGTTTATATCAAGTTGAGTGTCAGCATTAGACACTCAAAATAAAGTGTTACCAATTGGGGGTCTAAAAATAATGTTTACAAAATATGTTAATGTGCATCATTAGAACTGAAGGAGCATATGGTGAATAGGCTAGATTGGAATGCTCACCCAGCA
Organism: Anguilla rostrata; assembly: GCF_018555375.3. Lineage (NCBI taxonomy): Eukaryota > Metazoa > Chordata > Actinopteri > Anguilliformes > Anguillidae > Anguilla > Anguilla rostrata. The sequence continues at coordinate 8,016,214 of NC_057941.1, read as the reverse complement.
AAATTATTAATATTAAAGGTCCAGGAGACTGGATTCAAATTGTGGTTATATTCCACAGAAGTGACAATTGATTGTCTTCTTAATATTTCTTCCCAGTTTTTAGCCCAATTATAACCATTAAATTGTAATAGACACGGTTAGATTATTGTAACCTGTTCAGCTGACAAGGACATGGTGGGGGTGTATCCTGCGCTCATTAACGTTTATATCTGTAAAGCACGTAATGTATAAACCATTCCTCATCGCTAACTAGGTTAGAGCTTGTTAGAGCAGTAACCTTACTTGTACACTACCCGACAAAACAAAAGAAGGCAACATAAAATAGGCTTTAGCATTGTATATTTAAACCTGAAAATCATTAATTGTGTAATAACATTGTAACACTGAGCTACTGTACACTAACAAACTCTGGACATTAAAATCCAAATAAAGAAACTTTTTGATTCCACATGTCTAAGCTTGAAAGGTATTTAATAGTAGCCAGCTGACGGTTGGCCTGTTTATCATTTATTTATTTATCGGCCTATTTATCGTTCCACCGCATTCTGTAACAAGATCCAGGCGAAAATGGGCACTGTAAATACAAACTGTACAGGTTCTTGTAATATTGCAGTGCCTGTGGGCCAAAAAACTTGTCTGACAGACCAGAAACACTCTTGAAGAGGCAGACGTGGATGTTTCAGTGACTTCTGTCTGCAGAAGACTTCACAAACAGAACAATAAAGACTACACTGCAAGACACAAACCACTAGTTAGCCACTAAAAACAGGATGGCCAGGTTGCAGCTTGCCAAGAAGTACCTAAAAGAGTCTGCAGAACTCTGTCTTGTGGACAGATGAGACCAAGATTCACTTGTATCAAAGCGATGGCAAGAACAGAGTGTGGGGACTAAAAGAAGCTTCCCAAGATCCAAATCACCCCCCCCCCCCTCCTTCCCCCTTATCTGTGAAACATGGTAGTGGGGGTGTTATGGTTTTGGGCGTGTAGTCTATGGTTGACATGGGTACTGATGCACTGACAGCAGCAGCAGTATGAATTCAGAAGTGTACAGAAGCATCTTATCTGCTCAAGTTCAAGCAAATATCTCCAAACTCATTGGATGGTGCTTTATCCTACAGTAAGACAGTGATCCAAAATATACTGCTAAAGCAACAAATGCATTTTTCAAAGCCAAGAACTGGAAGATTCTTGACTGGCAAAGTCATTCATCCAATGTGATTCCAATTGAGCATGCGCTTCATATGCCAGAAGGAGCTGAAGATGGCAGCAGTACTGGCCTGGCAGAGCCTCACCGGAGAAGATACTCAACACCAGATACTCAACACCTGGTGATGTCTATGGATTATGGACTTAAAGCAGTCATTGCCTGCAAAGGATATTCGACAAAGTACTAAACGTGACTACTTTCATTTATGGTATGTAATGGTGAGGGGAGGGGCGGGGGGCTATGGATACAGGGTGCTGCAATTTCTGTGTAATGTATAAAAATGCCCTTAAATAAAAGCTGGGAATGTGAATGTGCGTTGTTTGATTACAATTCAAAAATTGTTGTGTACAGAGCTACATCAAGAAGAAATATGTCTTTGTCCGAAACATTATGGAGCTCACTGTAAATATGTGGCTAAACATTCTTACAGTTCACTGAATAGTTATGCAAACGGTGTTTAGATGATCTACTGACGGGTGTAGGAGCCGGTGAGTGTTTTTAAATACTCTGAATAAATAGTTAAATAGTTCCTCTCTGACTATTATGCACAGATAAGGTTAAACAGCGTACCCATTACCCTATTATCAAATATTTATACAAATGACTTCAAAATGCTTCAAATGTTAAAGGTGGAACAAAGAAATCTCTCTGGGAATGTATGAAAAATAGTCAGGGATTACTGAGAGCCCTGTGACCTGATGGGGGATGAGTGAGTGTGGGGGGTGGGGGGGTGTTCAGCAGAACGGCCCGCTCTGGGGTGGGGTGGGCTAGGTTCGGGTTGTTGAGCGGCAGAGTGCTGCAGCTGGAAGCACGGAACCCTGGGAGAACTGAACGTCTGAACCTGGCTGGTTTGGTTTGTTGCCGGGCTGCGGCCCCCCAGCGCAAGCCCGCACTTCAAAGCGAGCGGCGCCTTTTCCGAGCAGCCCAGCTCATCAGACGGGGGAGAGCAGCGGGCTGATTAGAGAAGAGCAGCGCCCCCTCCCCCCACCCCCGGATCACGGGCGGCTCCGACGGCTCCCATCATCCACAGGGGCCTTTTGATCTGGCGGGGCCGGTGTTTCCCAGAGGAGAGCACCATGACTCACCGGGAGAACTTAAGAGAAGCAGCTGGCACCGCGTGCGTGCTGACACTGACATGATACACTCTCCCTGCTCCCATTTCTCACTCCCCCTCTCCCTTACGAACACACGTGCATGCACACGCACACACACACACACGCATGCACGCACGCACACACACACACATACACACGCATAATCACGCACGCACACACACATGCACACACAAACATACATACGCACTCACGCAAGCACACACACACACACACACACACGCACGTAGGTTGGTGTTTAAATTCTGCACTTTAGAGATGGCCAGGTGTAGTGCCCCATTATCTGTTTTGAAGATTCTCAGCAGATATCTTAATACATGGAAACCTGCAACTAATTTAAATTGGGTGGGTCCCCCCACTGGGGAGACTGGGGAAGAGACAAGCTTGGGATGTGCATTTAGGGATAGCAGAAATGGGAAGAAAATTAGAGGATGCCAACTATAGGGCCCACATGGGTATGATGTATGGTGACAGGTGGCAAGACTGAATTGTGCCTTTGACTGGGTAGACCATCGCCAGGGTCTTGGGTTTGATGCAAGCCACACTCAGTGGCAAGTGGAGGAAGACAATATGAGACATGGGTGCATTGAGCAAGGTTGAGAATAGACTGAACACGGATGTAAAGTGTGTGCCGTATATACATTATTTTTATGCTGCGGATGAAGAATCTGAAGGAGTGAGTCACTGATGTGATGTTCCCTGATGGAGGGCATGTCATTCAAGGTGAAACTAGTTCTTTGGTGCTCTGTGGAGGGTGGCGCTGTACAACTAACTCCAGAATTATTGGTTAAATTCTGCAAGAATTGTACACTGAACAGTTGCTTGTTCTTGTGTACAAAGCACCAGTAAATACAGGTGTTGCCTAATGGTTTTTGGTTGGAAAGAGTGGTTTCGTATGGTTTTTACCAAGCCCCATGTGTCAACATCATCTCAACTAATTAGTTCTTTCTGAGATTGTTGGATTATTGATCGATGCAGCCAGTGACTGCTTCCATTTTGGCTTAATGTGTGTTTATTCTGTTATTCACTTGCTATTTTATGAAGTGAAATAACTTTCATTTTTCGGAAAATGTTCATTTATTTATCCAAGTGAAAACCCATTGAGACAAAAAAAAGAATTAGAAGCGAGATTCAGGCTTTTTTCCATCAGACATGTTGCAGGACCCTGGAAAGCAAAGCAACGCAGTTTCAGAGAGGACATTGTTTTGGCTGGTAGGTGGAGCAGGTCCGTCTAGGGTACGTCAGTGCTGCTCCTCAGTCACAGACTGGAGCTGGGAACGATGAGCCCCAGAGAAGCCCTATTAGACATGCCATGTGATCCACTGGGGCCACCACCCATTACAGCAGTGTCCCCCCCATCGCAAGGAGCAGGATTCCACCCATTACAGCAGCATGAATCAGACAGACGATATTTCACGGCTAAATCCAGATCTTCTGATTGATTAGCGCTGTCTTCTAAATAGGCCTCCTCTTTTGGGCAGAAAGAAAAATCTCCCCGTTTGGTTTCAGTGATAAAAATCAAAGCCTGTGCCCTTTGATATTATTTATTTTAGTGGGGCATGATAATGGCAGTGCAGAAAATACCTGTGAACTATGGTACTGGCAGTTCAACGTGAATCTCTTTATTGGGTTATTTATGCATCTGTTCCCGTTCTATTGGTGGCTCATACACATGGATTCCAATCAGAAAAAAACCTGGTTTTCATTAGTGGTATTTTAAAAAATTTCTTTCACAAATTAAGCAGGTGGGCTGTGGGCGTCCTAAGATTAAATGGCCCTTCGGCAAAAGAATGACACCGGGAGTGATTGTGAGAAGATTCTGAGGCTTGGACGAGTCTCTCTTGGGGTATTAGGTGTAACGCGATGCTGGCTAGCACTTCAGGTTTGCGTTTCGTGAAAGGGGAAGAGCTTTGAAGCGCCGCGCTGCAAAGTGGATGCAGAGCAAAGTGCTTGACCGGAATCCCTCAACTCCGCTGTCAGCTCTCTTAAGTATGTAGACGGTCATAAAGGAACATATGGTGGCGCTCTTACGTGTTTGTTGCCAGAGGGGGCAGCAGATAAACCGGGGATCCGTGACGGCACACTTAGAGAGCGATGACGTGTCTGTTGTATAAAGTGCAGCCCGGTCCGGGCCCCTATTAAAAAGCACTTAAGGTTTAAAAGGGCACCGATTGCCTCAGAAGCTTGCTTTGATGCCAACGGGATGAAAAAAGACAGCCATTTTTGGGAAGAGGTCACGGAAGGCAGCGCCATTGATGTGTTTTACGGCCTTGTCTGCTACATTAGCATATTCTGTCTGTCATCCTGGCCTTCCTCATGTACAAGTTCAGTGACTGTCCCATATTTTACAGTGCCAGGATTTCAGAGCTGTCAGTGTAAGGAGTTCATCACCAAAAACAATATATTATGTCCTGTGCGTAAAACAAAATCAGAACCAGACCTGAGCTAAATTTGAGATGTTGCAGATTCTTGCAACAAGCTAAGCACGCTTTGTCCATAACTGTGAGTAACGCATTCATGAAAGTGCCTTGTGTTTTTCTTTATTATTTTTTATTGGTTTCAGTGATTAGACAGCTTATGATACTGGGTATAAAAATGAGCAGACAAACAATACGGTGCACATTCATATTCATCCCTCAAAGTCATCTTTTTTCCAAGAAAAGAGACATGCCTCATTGAATGCCATGCTGTGACTATGGTCTTCCAAGCATAAACCTAAAATTCTGGCACAAGTCACTGCGAGAAGGCGTAGTTCACACCTGCAGTCGGATTTGGAAGAAGGCACCTCAGCCAAAACTGATTCCTTCGGAAGATAAGGACTAGAACCAAGGGGAGTGACACCATTAGTCCACCTCCACAGCAGGCTACGTGTACAGCCTCCTCCACCTGTCACCTGAGGCTACAGTGTAACGTAGTGGTGTTGGTGGACAACGAGGGAGTGAAACAAACATTCTGAAAATGAGCAGTCTGAACTGATGTACCATTAGAGACTTGCATATAATTCTGTAGACAAAGGAAAAATTATTGGAGCAGCGCTTGACTTTTTTTTGTCAAAATGTTTGGTAAGGTCCCTCGTTAAAAGGGTATCGGAGAAGGCGAGAGCAATAGCAAGCTGAACCTTGCTGCATTGCATGCAAAACTAGAAGGGTTTAAGAAGACTTTAATTGAACATCCAAACATTTTCAGTGAACATGCTTCAAGCCTTTTATGAATGTAGTTACTGAATTCTTTTGATTTTGAACGTCTGTGTTAAAGCCAAATGTCTCTAATAAGAAAGCAATTATTTGAAACTGAAAGAGCTACTAGGTTAATGGGCTTTATATAAATGGTATTAAACATAATAACAATATAAAGCAGTGATACAATGCTTAAGAATATGCATTATTGCAGTGTCTCAGTTTACAGAAGGCGTTGGTGCAGTTGTCGAAGCAGTAATTGATTCCAAATCAGGTTACAAAGATACTCTAGTGGTTGATTAGTAGAATCAGGTGTAATGTCAGTTGGAACAACGCCCCAGCTTCGATAAATTGAGACTGCATTTGTATTAAGAGACTTTCAGTAAATATTTAGTATGTTCATTTTCCTACTACTTTTGAGCTTAACAGTGCACTGTGTATCTCTGTAACTCTTATCTTGTGCTGTCCAACAGACGGCTGTTCCCCAGCTACAAGGTGAAGGTGACAGGGATGGACCCCAAAACCAAGTACATCCTGCTGGTTGATGTTGTCCCTGCTGATGACCACCGCTACAAGTTCTGTGACAACAAATGGTGAGACTGATTAAGACGTAAAAGGAGCTCACGGTCTCCGCTCTGTCGCCGTCCTTAGTGCCGTGGTGTCTCATTAATCAGTAATCAGTGACAGTGAAAAAACATCTCAACTCTTGAGTCTGAAATGGTGACAGATGCTGTCTGGAAAGGTTGCTGACCCCAGCCCCTTCTCCTTCAGAAAGTGCTTTGGGTTGAAGCTGGTTTCTTTACCTCACTATTTTTTAAAGCCTAAATAGGAGGGTGGTCCAGCTTTATTAAATGTCCTTCTTAGATTTGGTAATACTTGCTGAATTTAACACCCTTATGAACTTGTTAATACCCTTGGTGAAAATGAACGTATTTCCTTGATAATCATATTGTAGACCTGTGGCAACATAAAGCAAAACATATAAAGATTGCAGACAAAATAATATCATTGCTCAGACAAGGACAGTATTCTGAATTGTTTGTCTTCAGCTTCGTCTTCATTGAGTACAGACCATCTGTAAATAAGCCTAACAGTGATACATGTTAAAATATGAAATAATTGCTATATTTTGGATAACTATTTCATTAGTTCTAATAGTATATATGAATCAATTCAAAGTATATACCTTAAATTAAAAAATAAATATTTTAACATTTTTTTATTTTCAGCAGTCTTGCAGTTGCTTTAAAGCTAAACAAAAATATGACCCAGTTTTCCCTCCAATAGCTGGCATGGAAAAAATGAGTGTGCTGTGTTCCTTTGAGGAAAGAGTGGCCCACTTGCAGGGATTAGGTAAACTAATGGAGGTCCCGTGATGAATTATAAATATAACACAGCTACAGATTCATTAGGAAGAGGAAAATGTGTATAGACTGTGCTGTAAGTGTGCATATGTACAGTCATATGACACTGAAAGGCTCCTCAGCCAATGACAGACAAGGGGCAGCTCTGGCTTCATTAGCTGATGCTGCTTCATGCTGTTAGTGCACTGAGTTCATTACTAAGCTGGCAAGCAGCATGTCGGACATCGATGAGCTGAAAGCTGCAGGGGTGATCCTCATTGACCCACCAATCCCACCATTGCCCTGGGCCAACTGCAGTAACTTTAGTTTGAGTATTGGGGGGTGGGGGGGGGGAGAACTGCAACCCTCCAGAAACATTTTAAAAGAGCAGTTGTAAAATTATGGTTTTTGCTGAATTCTAAGGGGGTGAAACTACAGATTACTGATCAGTAAGGCCGGGTGGCTAAAATTGCAGAGCAGACACAGCAAAGTTGTTGAAAACTATTGGGGGAAGATTGGGGGGGGGGGGGGGGGGCATAACGTGGCACAGTTGACAGATAGATAACAACAAAGCACTGCTGCCAACTCCCCCCCCCCCCCTTCAAAGAATACCCAAGGCCTCATGAGAACTCAGCATTTTATGGCCATATTTCCAGATGTGTGGGATGGCCTGGAATCTCGGTGTTTGCCAGCATTGGGTTCTGGAGTTCCTCAGCGACACCTCAGAGTCACATGATTAAACGTGATGTTATGGTCTGAGCTGCCTTTCCCCTAAACCTTCAGAATTATTCCCACAAAGTGAGAGAGAGAGAGTGAGAGAGAGAGAGACCACTCGTGCTCGCTATCTGTCATTAGCGTGCATGTGCTCCACATAAAAGGGCTCCTCGCAGCAACCGCGGCTCAGCGCTGGCCCTTTGTCGAAGCCGTGTGATGGTGAAGATGCCCGTCTGTCTGGATCTGAGTGTAGTGCTGTGACACTGACAGCAGTTAGAAATGGCGGAAATGGCAAGTGTGTGTGTGTGTGTGGGCATGTATTACTATCTTTGTGAGAACCAAATGTCCCCACAAGGATAGAAAGGTGAGGAAAATTATGCAAGGTGGGGACCTTTTGCTGGTCCCCACAAGTTCAAGTGGGTGTTTTAGGGTTAGGACTTAGGGTTAGGGTTACAATTAGGTTAAGGTTAGGCATGTAGTGGTTGCGGTTAGGGTTAGAGGTTACGGAATGAATGTCAATGAGAATGAGAAGGTGTGTGATGCAGTGTTGTGTGGTCATTAGGAATTCTGGCCATCATTAGCTAGAATTACAGAGCTCCAGTAGGGAGACTGGTGATGATCAGTTCCTAGTGATGAGCTCCAGCAGGTAGAGCAGTGATGAGCAGTCGGTAGTGATGAGCTCCAGTAGGGAGACTGGTGATGAGCAGTCTGTAGTTATGAGCTTGAGTGAGGAATGCAGTGTTGCTGAAGGTCCGCTCTGCTCTCTCCCCAGGATGCCGGCAGGCAAGGCAGAGCCAGCCATGCCTGGCCGGCTGTACGTCCACCCAGACTCACCCGCCACTGGGGCCCACTGGATGCGCCAACTGGTCTCCTTCCAAAAACTGAAACTCACCAACAATCACCTGGACCCATTTGGACATGTAAGTCCTGCGTACCCAAATGGGCACCAGTGGCCATGGCTATGACGCAAATGCTGTACGAAGATTACCGTACTGTGAACCTTGGACCGATGGTCATGTTGGGTAGCCAGGGTAGGTCTCCAGCCACGTGAAAATGTGGAAACCCTGTGATGTTTTCCTAGCTGAGAAAATGTTCTGGTGTAACAAGATGTTTTTGTTGGGTATGTATTTCTCAAGAACTGTGAGAGGAGTAGGTGCCATTTTCAGCAGGATGGGTACTAACACCTGCACCACCATACCCAAACACATGCGAATGTGCAAACATCTACATACACATACACACACATAAACCCTTGCCCATGTAAACACCCATATACAAAGGCATATTATTGTAAATGTGTATGCATACATTTATAAAAACACACACACACACGCACAAACAATGTGTGTGTGTGAGTGCCTGTGGAGGCATGTTTCTAAATGTGGACCGGAAGCTCCAGGGTCAGAACTCCATTAGCTGTTCCTCATCCACCAGCCGCGTTCTCTCCGGGATCAGCCTTGGCCCGTAACAACCCCGTCGAAACCTGGCAGCCAGATCCCTGTGGAAACAGAGGCTGAGACTAGCGCGGGAGAAGAAAAAAGAAAAACAAACACACGGCGGGGGATGAAGGTAGCGGCTGGTCCGGGGCGAAATGGCGCGGCGTGATCACCGTGGCCTCCCAAAACCCCAGAGGTCATTTGTCTGGGCCTGTGGAGGGGGTTACATACAGCGCACAGTCGCCCCTGTCCTTAACACAACTCACTCGGCTGGAGTCGGTCCAAAATATAACTCACACCTGCAGCTCTGGAGGGCCGTTAGGGCGCTCTAATAGGAAAAGCAGCAACGGAACCAGAGGAAGGGACGTGAGCTGTGAGCTGCAGTACAGAATGTAAAGTGCAGTATGCGATGTCGAAGTGTACAACAGGCCGAAAAGTGTAGGTTGCTTCGGTTTTGAGAATCTACAAGGTACAAAACTCCTGTGTTTATAGCTATGGGTTTTGAGAGAGGATCCAGAGTGGGGCACATGGTAGTGACAGAAAGCTCACTCCATCCACATGCTGCCAGGTATGAGTGTGTGTGTGAGTGAAAGGTGTGTGTGCCCTACGATGTACTGGTGAACTGTCCAGACTGTATTCCTGCCTCTCGTCCAATGCATGCTGGGATAGGCTCCAGCACCTCCCGCGACCCTGATCAGGAATGAGCGGGTATAGATAATGGATGGATGGAAGGAACCAGTACTAGAGCTAGAAATAAGTGAAGCTACAATCGGTGTCAACATCTATGAGCTCAGTAATCTAGAGGAAGAGATGGCTAGAGGATGTATGGCTCAGGATTAGATAGGCTCAATGACTGCTTGAAGTTTGTGATGTGTAGATATCACCAGGTGCTGAGAAAAAGTGCATAAAAAGTGCTGTAATTTATACATATTGAAACCAAATAAATGTATAAAAGCTGAGAATCTGCGCTTTAACCCACATGTGAATTGTTGTTGATTAAAAATCTAAAATTTAAGATTACAAATCAAGGAAAAATATTTCTTTGTTCCAAACATTATGGAGGACACAGTACATCTCCTATAAGGAAAAAGTTTGTGTTGAGCCTGTTCACACATGACATGACCACTCAGGATAGATTAGGCAAGGCAGGATGTCTACCCTGCTAAGCAATGCAGGACAAATGTTTACTTTAGGTTAATTCATCTTTAAAACAGCCAGCTATTTTGCTGAATAATAGTTTTGCCACAGATGTAAATCTTACCAACACAACACAGTTGATGAATGATAGTTTTAAGATAACTTATGGTAACATCTTATATGTGGATTTGTTTTTGGTGAAATGCAACGAGATGAATTGTGTTAAATAGCTGGCTATGCCTGCCATTGATATGTGATGTTAGCCTGCTAAAATAGCAACTTAAAACAGGCGGTTTGACACAGATCTTTACCAGGAAGATGTATTGCATAGCACACACGCTATTTGTGAGGCACTGATGGCAATTTAGACAAAGCCATATCGAGCAAGGACAGCAAAACTGTTCATTCCATTCCTAAAATAAATGTTAAAATTTCTCTTACAATGCAGCTCCAAAGTATTCCAAGTGCAGTGCCTCATATTTGTTGAATTTTTGAGAGGACAGATTCAGTGAAGGCCATTTTATTAAAGAAATTGAATAATAGAAACACAGTAACCTTCTGCATGCTTTATGCAGGAACGTTATTGCTTTTGTTCACACTACGGCCGTGGTGAAAGACTTCCGTGAATCTCACTAGGTCCTGACGCCATGATGCCAACGCAGAAGATGTCCGGCAACATTTAAGGGGTTAAGGTGCGTGTGTGAAAGAGGCTTCGGTGTTGGGCAGACAGACCCTGGGACGGCTTGTCCGAAGACATCCCGTCAGAGGGGGCCCTCATTAGGTCCATGGCCTCCCAAGCCAGTGGCGGGGCTGACTGTCAGGATTAGTGGACGTCCCGGGAGATGATAAGGGTGCGTAATGAGCACGGACGGAGGGAGGCGAGCTAAGCCAGGCCGACGCCCCGGTTCGCTGGGGGGGTGGGGGGGGGGCACGGCCGGCCGAGAGACACGGGCACTAATGGAGGCAGTGCAGATCGTGGGCGGGGCCACACCCCGGGTCACCGCGACCGTGAGAGCAGCTCGCCGTTCCCCCCCAACCGAGCTGCGCTAGCTAACCCGCTAGCCCGCTCAACTGGCCCGTTCTGGGGCAGGGTTTTAAAGGGCACCGTATGGCACGGGTGCAGTCAGACCTGACGGCGTATTCCAGTGATGGCTTGCAAACAGGGGGGTGACAGTCACACGTGCTGCAGGGATGTGTGAAGGCACCAGCGTGGGCACCACTGCCGCCGCTGCTGGTAAGAGAAGCAGACAGCGTGCGAAAAGCCCGCAGCCATGGCGAACAGTGGCATCAATGCAGAGGGGAGGTGAACAGTCATATTAATGCAGAGGGGAGGTGAACAGTCGCATCAGTGCAGAGGGGAGGGCAGCCTGCAGACAGCGCCTGGCGACGATTTTGGGGGGGGCGGTGTGACTTGTTGGTGGCCTGTGTGACCGCCGACCTTTGGGGTCTTTACATTCCTGGCATTCCGGCGATTAGGCACCCCCTCCTTACCTCCCCTGCTTAGCCACTGTCTGCGCAGCATCAATAGAAAAGAGATTATCCCTGAGGATGATCGAGGTTAGCTCAGCTACCATGAGATTGACACCAGGCTTCTGACGGCTCTGCGTCTGTGCACTTCCTCTGCTACTGGTGCAGCGGGGCAGGGCCACAAATAAACAGCAGGGCAGTTAGCTGCTTCTTGAGGTTTACGCTTTGAGATTAATACATTTTTGGAGGAGGTGGAGGGAGGGGCTTGCATTTCCTCAAGTAATCATTTGCCACCATGAGCTAATGGATACTGATGACCCGCTGAAAAGACCCATTCATAAAAAATTTACTTGGTCAGCTTGAACAGCACGCAAGTGCCAGTTTTACAACACTCCTCTTACATTTTGAACAAATATTAAACAAAAATTAGAAAATAAAAACATCATGGCTTTATCAGGTTTGTGTGTGAGCAAGAGTCAGCGTCCAGTTTAGTGTTTCCGACGAAAGCAAGTCATTCAAGATGCCCATTTGCAGTCAAAACACATTTCTGCTATCTTTATTTGTCACGCTTTGCAAACTAGCATTAATTACTGTACAAAAACAGTATTTTCACAAAACGTCTATAAGAGGGAAGCTTAAAGTGCAAAATGGAGGTGTCTGAAATATACCAGAACAGAAAAGGATAGAGAAAGGGCTCCCCGCTGCATTGGTCTGTGACTGCGGTGAGAGCGATGCGGCGAGACAGCATGCGGCCCTGCGCCTGCACCGCTGCAACAATGAGCATCAGAACGCATTACCTCAGGACCGCAGCCAGCCGACCACACAAAGGTCACAGGTGTCATCGCCCGTCCCTCTCACGCCCCGCCCACTTCTGCATCTGACACGGGGGAGCGCTGCTGCGGTCCAGCCTCCCGCTCGCCTCTCTGGCCTGCTGGTCCCAGCGCTCTGAACGCCACCCCCCCCCACCCCCCCTTTAGCGAAGAACTGGGGGTGGAGTGGAGAGGCTGATGCTCATCGTGGCTGACAAGGCAGAGCGAGAACCTGACCCTTCTTCTTCGGTTCACCCTGAGCTCACGGCGCTCTCTCTCTCTCTTTCTCTCTCTCTCTCCCCTCTCCTCTCCTCTCCTCTCCTCTCTCTCTCTCTCCTCTCCTCTCTCTCTCCTCTCCTCTCTCTCTCTCTCCCTCTCTCTCCCTCCCTCTCCCTCTCTCTCTCTCCTCTCCCTCTCTCCCTCTCTCTCTCTCCTCCCCCCCTCCTCTCCCCTCCCTCCCCTCTCCTCTCTCTCTCTCTCTCTCCAGATCATCCTCAACTCCATGCACAAGTTCCAGCCGCGGCTGCACATCATCAGGGCCGACGAGAACAACACCTTCGGCTCCAAGAACAACGCCTTCTGCACTCACGTCTTCCACGAGACCGCCTTCGTCTCCGTCACGTCCTACCAGAACCACAAGGTGGGCGCCCGCCCGTTCCCCTGCACCGGAGGAAGGGACTAGTAATGGGCTAAACTCGGAACACCGCTAAAGGGTTACACGGTGCGAGAAATGTGTTACATGTATACGTGTATGAGCTCAACTCATGGAAAAGCGCCATCTGATGACAATTTCAAAAGCGTTGGGAGGATACGACAGTAATAAGGTGTTGTGTTTACTGAATCTTTTTCTAAAAATGTAGATAGAAGTTTTTTAATTAAATGAAAGTTAAATTGTTCTATTTAAGTAACAACAAAGAAAAAGTCAACACAGAGGGTCACGTTTTCTTTCCGAATTTTGTCACACCTTTTAAAAGTGGAAACTCTCTTTGATGTGTGCGGAGAGCTAGCCGCAGTCATGCTAGCATGGCTGCTAAACGGCTCGTCAGCCACGGTCACCGTGTTTATATCTGTGTCGTTATTCTTCCAGTGCTGTTGAAGTGTGTTGGCTCGGTCTCGCAAAGTTCACATTCGACTTTATTTTCTGAAACTTGTGTTCAGTGTGAGACCAAAAGGCGCTTTTTTCTTTTCTGTCTGAGGAATGTCAGTTTGATTTTCGCCACACGTGCAAACAAAAGTCCACATTATCACTTATCAGAAAGCTGATCAAGGAATGCTATTTCAGTTTCTGTTGTAAAAACCAACGGCAGATCAGCACTAATGCTTTTAAACACAAGCCTACGACACTCACAGTGAGAATAGGACACTGGAAAAGGAAATGGTTATAAATAATTTAAATAACTTTGGCGCTTAAAAAATGTGTTTAATCATTTAGAGATTTTCCCAAACATTTACCATTTTTGTTAAAGTACAGCGATTCAATGTTTAGAAGTCACACCCCTGGAAGGAACCCAGAAATACAACCGTTTACTCGCCACCTGCCATTTGGGCTAGGCGAGGTTTTTCAGGGCTGTGAGCTCTGGCGGGTGAATGTGTGACAGCGTGTTTACGCGCCGCTGGGTCTCTTCTTAGATCACACAGCTCAAGATTGAGAACAACCCCTTCGCCAAGGGCTTCCGGGGTGGAGACGAGGGGGACCTGCGCGTGTCCCGTCTGCAAGGGTGCGTATGGGACCCTCCTCGCGTGTTGAGTCCTGGTTGAAAGGGTAACATAAGGCTATTTTATTACCTTCATTTAACCAGGAAGATGAGTTCTCATTTCCAGTGACAATCTGATGTGTAGGCTTTTGAAAACAAAAACTGGGGCGAAACTGCCAATGCAGTATTTTAAATTAATTTAGGGCTAACCAGCAGTGAAATTATTTTTACAATACAGCTGACACAAAGCAACTGCTTGTGTGGTTTATGCTGCTGTTCACTGGAAAGCAACACAACCAAAACTTGAATGATCTTGAATCTCTCTTTCTCCCTCTATTTCTCCATCCTTTTCCCTCTCTCTCCCTTTCTCTCCTTCTCCCTTTCTCTCCTTCCTTTTCCCTCTCTACCTTTCTCTCCCTTTCCCTTCTCTCTCTGTCCCTCCCTCTCTCTCCCTCTGCCCCCTTCTCCTTTTCTCTCTCTCTCTCTCTCTCTCTGTAGGAAAGATTACCCTGTGGTTTCTAAGAGCATGGTCAGACCGAGGCTGGTCTCCTCACACAGACACCTGACAGGGAAGCTGGGTACAGGGGTCTTGTCAGGCCACCTGCAGGCCCTTCCTCACTATCAGTACGAGAGTGCCGGTCCGATGCCCAACAGCGACTCCCAGGAGCACCCCGAAAACCGCTTCTCCCCTGGCCGAGAACCAGGCCTGCTTTACCACTGCTGCAAACACAGAGGTACACTTCAGTGACCCTCAAAAATCCCACCCCGCCTTTTCAGAGCATGTACATTATCTGCATTCTACGCTGAGTGAGACTGGCCCATCTACTGGCCCGCTGTGCTGACAGCTTTAACACCTGTTCTTGCAGATAGCGGCCGACACTTGGAACTGGGGTGCAAACGCCCATTCCTGGACGCAGCGCCACCTGCTGTCACGGAGGAGCTCTACTTCCGGTCCCCTCCCTCCTACGAGCCCCCCCTGTTGTCCCACCCGTACTGCGGCGAGCCGCTGAGCTCCCGGGAGACCTGCATGTACAGGGGGCTGGAGGCGGAGCTGGGGGGAGGGGCCGGCGACGAGCCGACGCCCGCCCCTCTGAACTGCAACGTGTGGGCGTCGGTGCAGCCGTGCCCCAGGTACCACGTGCAGACGGTGGAGGCCGTGCCCTACCCGCCCTTCGGCGCCCACTTCACCACCGCCCCCGGCCCAGCGTCCGCCGTGGTGCCCCAGCTCCCCGCCTCCGCCCAGTCCCCCGCCCGGCCCTTCTACCGCCCAGGCGCCCCGCAGAGGGGCCCGTCCCCCGCCCCTTCCTCGACCCCTAACTCGCAGGACAGGGGCCCCCACCCCTCCGCCTACCCCCGGAACCCTGCACCCTCCCCACTGCCTCACAGAGACTATCCAGCGGCCCCCCCGCAAAACCCCCCCTCCGTTCGGGACCCTCACTACCAGCACCAGATGGGGCTGAGTTGCACGGGGGGGTGCTGGACTGACAGTTAAGAGGGCGGTCCGTGCGCACGCCCCGCTACCCCCCCCCTCCCTCTGCACAGGAGGACGCCCGGCACCTTCCAGCTCTGCCGATTTTGAGATGAGGTCACAGGCAGGATTCATTCACATTTTCTTGATCTCTTTAAGGGCAAATGCAAATCAATCAAGCAAAAAATAATTAATACAGTTCCGTATCTCAATATAGTCTGCCTTTCTCACTTGTTTCGCAATATGGTGGCGGAGGTAAGAATGAAAATGAGTTTTTGCTGAATGATTGGCACCTTGGGCTGCGTGTTGTTGGTCATACAGCAGTAAACACAGCCATCTTTTTGCCCAAAGAGTGTTCATACATGTCTAGAATTCTTGATTCAGAAACACTTGCATCTTCATTACACAGCATTTTGAAGATGTCACATCATGGGAAAATAGACAGTTGCTGTTTCAGAATGACTCTTTACCATCCTGGTAATGTAGTAAAGCATAGACGAGTTGAATGAATGAATTAAGCGATAACAAGACACCTCCTGAAACTGTGACATCTCATTGTGCTTATTGCTACGTTTGAGGTTTCAAAATAAGAATAAAAAATAAGCATAATGGCAATTTCATATGTGTTCAGTACACAAATGGCTTTAAGTTTAATTATATCACAGCTTAAAGGCAAAAAAAAGTGTGTATTTGGATTTCGTTGCTGCCGGAATGAACAGAAAGCAAAATGTATAGCTCTCGTCTCCATCCCAAGCAGCGCACATTTCAACTCACACCTTTTCAAGTTTTTTAGATATTCAGTCTTTATAGGTATTAAGGCGGGTCATTGCGGCTATAAGGTTTCATTGTCTGAATCCTAAGGAATGTAAGTCTTGTTTGATTGAATTGCATATGCCCTTAATGTGGCCAGGCGTATTTTATTGAATCTAGGGGACTGTTTGTTCGACTGAAGTGCTGATCTTGATGAGTTGCACACTGTGTGTCATGATTGTATATGTATTCTGACCTGCAGCAATTTGCTTATGTACTTCTTTTGCTTGAGAGTTTTGTGTATGATGCCATAGGACATGAAGGCCTACGTGTAGCCTATTAAAATACCTGCAGTAGTTATCACACCCACTGTCAATATCTGAAATTCACATATATTAATTATGATTTTGCACACTTTAAATGAAAGAGTGCAGATAAATTATATAAAGTCACTGATTTCCTATCTTAAGATTGTAAAATTGTGCCTTTTCCCAAACAACACACAAGGAGAGCACAAAAAAGAAGGGCCCTTCTGTGTTGTGAGGTGTCCGTGTATGATTTTTGTTCCTTGGTGTTCTGCAAGGCCCCTTCTTGGGCTCATTCAGATGAATGGCACACACGGGGCATAACCAGCAGTGCTGATACTGTTTGATAAAACAACACACAATTCTGTTAGCTGCATGTCGTTTTTAGAGTATTAAATAATAAAAGAGTGCCCAGGGCTGTTCTCTGTAAAAGCTATTGGTAGTTTATAGTAATACAATTACTATATCATGTGTATAAAAGTGGAGGTTGATTTAATGTATAGGCATGCTGGAATAATGTGGGTGTACCAGAGCCACACCAAGGCTTGATTCAGTGCAGCCTTATTGGTTTTGCTTTGTTTGCTCATAGAACCACCGTATGTGCCTGTCAATTTTTCTTTGAGCTGTAATTGGAATACAAGGAAAGCGAAACCATTGAACTGCTTTCCAATGTGAAAAAAATCAATATTGCAACTTTCAGCTTAAAGTTAAACTAAGTTTTGTAAAAATGATATTTCTGGTATCATGTATAATGAAATGAAAAAGAGCTTTTCTATTCAGTTCTCTTCCTACCGGAAGTATGTAATCATGGTGATATTATCTATTCTACAGAGCTCTCTGGGATAGCACTTTATTTTAGGCAGGCAATTTTACCACTGTAATTGAATTGTGACCTAAATGTAACTAATGTATAACTACTATGCTTCCGTGCATTTATCTGGCTACACAGCTGTAAGAAGAGTTGTAAGACTGTGTAACCATTAACCCTAACCTAAGTCTGCAAACCAAAGCATCACCCCCAACCCTCTGGAAACGAACAGTGAGACAATGTTTATGTATATGACAGTCACACTGTACTTACGCATAGTGTACTTAGACATATTCCCCACTTGACATAAAGCCACCCGAGTTTTTTGAGACGGATCGCCGCACGGGCCTGAGGGCCGGCCCCCAAAGTTTTAATAAATTCAAATCTCGTGATATATAGCCCAGTGATTACCCCCTTCCATTTAAATTATCATTATGATATTTAACATCGATTACGACGCATTATATAACAGCCGATTTCACTATCATTTTAAATCATGGTGGCAAAATGATATTTATTTTCTAATTGCATGCCAAAAAGATTCCTGTATTATTTCAAATATGGATTCATTAGCACCAATGTACAATTAAGTGTTATACACGTAAAAACTGCCAACTAAACAACAGATGAAACATTTACCCATAACCCATTTTTGAATAAATTGCATCATGGGCCGATAGATTTGCTCTTGGACGATCATGATCCACGTTCACTTGCAAGTACGTAGCTACGTCGATTGTATGCAAAAAAGAAAAATGGAAGCGTTACGCGAGCAGGTTTCAGAAAAGAAAAATAAAACAGGAAAGTTAAGGAGGAAGACTACTGCCTGAAGGAGACAATGCAGAAAGCCTGGTAAGACCATGGGGTTTTCTTAATGCTGTGTCTGCTTCTTTGGCGTTTGGAGATGTAACTTTGGCCGGCCCAGGCAGGCTAGGTAACTATCTTCGCCTTAAGACGATAATTGGGTTGTCTATCGGTCGTGTTATCTAAAGTGTGCGCTCATGTTTGCCGCAAGATATTAAATGGCTGGTGTCTTCTCATCTTCGCCGTAAGATGTAGTTACGGGCACTATTCGTTGCTGTTGTATCACAAAACTTTACTATTCACGCGTTTTCCAATATTGATGCCAAAGCGTGTATTCCGATTCTTTCCGGTGCTTGTATAAATTGTATTGCCACGTGAGGTGCGTGCGCGCGCGCCTAAGCAGTTATAGTGCTGGTGACGGGTGAAATGATAATAATAATAATGTAACGTTTTGTAGGTCCTTTAATAATATCACATGCGTTGCGTTGTTTCCGGTGATTAAGTCACATGACTAAACAAAACATGCTTGGTGAAATTGCAGTGGGTACAGACTCTCTGGTGTTGTTAGGGGGGCCTCGTGAATATTGTGCCCCGGGCCTCAGATTGGTTTAATCCGTATTGTGCCCCGGCCCTTCTCTATAGTCCCTCTGACACCGTATCACCAGGGACCCTGCTAATGAGTTTGTGCTAGGGAGGAAGGCATCATTAGAAGCGTTTTAGCTAATGAACACAAACTTCCCATCACTACCACATGGGAGGTTAAGGAGTAGTGCCTTTAAACTGGAAAACAAGGGGGAAATGCAGTGAAATCTTTATGGAAAGCAAAAAATGTAAATTAAGGTGGTAGGTAAGCTGTCACTTTTTTGTTTGGTAATCAAACTCAAGAACATTAAAATTTTTGAATTTATATTCCCGTTGCCTAGGTGACATAAGGAGCCCAACCATGCTCTGTGCTCGTCTGAGTTGCGCTCATGGTAAGTGCTCAATATCAAAGTGATCGATAAGAAACAGGCCATGTTACTGTTTTGTCTGGAGAGTATACCCTTAGGTAGCCTAAAAATAAAGTTAATGCATTGGCTATGCTATCCACGTAGCCTGTAGCCTGGGCATTCCAAATGGAGGAGCCAGGGAAAATTGTAACTCCACCACGCCACACAAATGTCATTTGGAAATATCATGGATTCCAAGGCATTGGAGACAAAATAATACCCAAGGAGCAAGTCATCTGTTATGTGTGCAAGCAGAAGCTCCTGTGACCCCCCCAAAGGCTGACACTGCATCTCCCTCCAAAATATCTCAGTCAGCTCAGTTTTGTTTAAAGGTCCAGGAAACTGAAATCTGTGAAAGTTTTACTTACGTGTTGTATTAATACTTTTTTGCATTCACAACTGGCCCAAAAATATTTTTAAATGATTCTTGGGGAAAAAAACAAAACAAAGAAAAGCCTGTGCAGTAAATTGGCTTGCCTTCCCTCTTGACTAAATGCCAGGTTTTTAGTGGGTGGGGTTATCTGGGTGCATAAAACACTTGCAGTGACATCCTTTCTCCTTGTAGTATGTAATGATGCTCTTGACACTTTTGTAGAGGTCAGGAAAGCTAAGTTGATGCCTTAGCATTGCACCTTCTCTGGATTATTATAAGCAAAGTTTCATTGGAAATTTAAACTGGACCATAATAACTATACATGTATAAGGTTTTATTGAAATGACACTGATTTCTGAGGTTCTTTCGAACTCAATTTTTGGAAAAAGTGACAGCCCTAGTGTAAGGCAATGCCAGCAGGCTGGGTCAGCCTGGTGCCTGGGTGTACTACTCTCTCTCCCTGGGGCTGTCCTGTAGCTGCTGGACTATCTGACAGACCAGGTCAGCCTCGTGCCTGGGTATACTACTCTCTCTCACCCTGGGGCTCTCCTGTAGCTGCTGGGCTCTCTGATAGAAGACCAGGTCAGCCTGGTGCCTGGGTGTACTACTCTCTTCCCCCCCGTGACTGTCCTGTAGCTTCTGGGCTGTTGTGGACCGGGCAGAGGTGCTCTCTCTCATTAGCCAAATCATTCTTGTTGATTTTTTTAATGGGTAGTATGATGCGTTTTCCTCTTCTGAATTTAAAATCTCTTTAAGCACCTAATACTATGTATTTTTTCTTTTACTCAGTGTTATTTCTTGATCTAGATAATCACTTACCACAGACTGAAAAATGTTAAACTTCTACTCATCCACAAAGAGCCCATCCGATGACCAAATAACTTACGGTACAGAAGATTCTATACTGGAAGTATGAATAGAAGAGCAAATGAAGTACAGCTCTGGTGGCTTTTGAAAGCCCTCTGAGAATCCCAGTGTCTAAATCTCAGAAAGTTTGTTATTCGTGTTTTCAGTTGATAGGATTTTCAAAATGCCGTGGAACCCTGGGAGCAGAGCAGACCGGTGGAAAGGTAATGACGCTGCAGCGCACAGTAAAAACCGTGGCACTCTTTGATTCTGTTGTTTAAAAAAAAGAACAAAAGTTCACTCTCGTCCTTTCAAAAAAATTTAATTGCCCTTTTATTTTTTCGGCCGCGGCTTAAGCAGAGAGCGAAGGGGGCCGGAGCGGACTTTATTTTGGAATTTATGCCGCTGGAGTTTCCACATAAAAAGCGATCCGTCTCCATTAACAGGGGAGCCGGGTTCAAACCCCGCCCGGCTGCCTCCAGCCGCCCCGCGCGTGCGGCGTTCTGTGGGAAGCTGCGCTCGGGGGCATCTGGATCCCATTTCGGCGGATCTTCGGGGCGCCTCTCGGAGCGCCGCGCTGCCCTCCTCACCCCGGCTCCCGCCCCGGCCGCGCCGACATCCCCCTCCGAGAGGGGTGGCTTTGTCCCCGCCGCTCCGACCGGCGGGTTTGATTCACCTGACTTCTTAAAAGCGTGACTCAGCGGCAGCGGCTGCTGCTCTCTTAGCTGCTGGAACACTCACACACTTTAAACAGTTGGGGGGGGTGGGGGGGGGAGGATTTAATATCAGGTCCATTATAGACTTTCTGGAGATTAGTAAAGAGTCAACGAGCGGACGATTCTGATTTGATCCACATGCGTCTGGCACTGTGGCTGTGTATAGACACGAACCCCCCAAAGATAAAAAAACAAAAAAACAAACAGTGCCCTGAGCCTGCCCGCCTGGCCTCCTGCACACCCCACCTGCCGCCGGTGATGTCATCTGTTTGCAAGCAATGCGCTTTCACGCGAATCGTAACCGGGGTAATCATTAGATGAAGTCCTGGAGGGGGAGGGCGATGGGGTTGTGTAGGTGGTTGTGCTCTTAACTGTGGCCTTGTGATCTTTGATCAAAGGGACGTTGGGCCTGCACTCAATAGGCTCAGTGAAGCACAATGTCACCAGGAGTTACTCACTGAACAGGCTGCCTCTCAGGAGCCAGGCAGGGCCCACAGTCAAATGTAGCAACTGTTTGCTTATGGATTACATGCCCTTTCTAATTTAAGCTGCAGAAATTGATTTGGTTGTAATATGCAAAGTGCACATTTTATACCAATTAAATCCCCCCCCCCCCCCGTTTCTTGTGGTCTGTGGTCCACCATCTGTGGATTTCAGTTGCTGGCAGCAGTGTGCCTCTTGTTTGTCCCATTGTATGAAGCTGATTCCACCATTAATACGTGTCTGTGATCATTTGTGATCTGCTATGAAATGACAGTATTCAGCTGTAAATAATATACCATGCAGGCTTTAGAATACATACCAAAGAACACGCTCAAGAATAAAGCAGAATTATTCTTTGCAAATGGCTCACAAGTCAGTCCAAAAAAGACCTAAGTGTGAGAATAAAATCAGTGGCAATGGATTCATGCTCCACTCAGTTTTGTACTTAAGAGCCTGATATGGTGTTACCTGATGACTGCAGATGGCTTCATTATTGCATCCGTCGTTCAGTTCTTATTAAAGCCAGCCATCGGATGAACGTGTCGATGCAGAAGTGCAGTGTATATGAGTGTGTGCGTGCGTGTATGCGTGTTTGTGTGCGTGTGTGTGTGTGTGTGTGTGTGTGTGTGTGCGCGTGCATGTCTGTGTATCCGTGTGTGTGTGTGTGTGCGTGCGTGCGTGTGCATGTCTGTGTATCCGTGTGCGTCTGTGTGCGTGTGTGTGTATGTGTGTGTATGTGTGTGCGCGTGCAGCTCCCTTCCATGTGTCTCATATGCAGCCCCCACCCTCTAATGGGCGAACACTGAAACTGCAGTTTCACAGCCTGCTCTGGCGCCTGCGCATCCCTATGGAGCGAATTTAGTGACAATATTATTTACGAGCGTTTCACACGTGCGAAAAAAACAATTCACAAGTGTTTTACACGTCGCCAAACCACAAATCCTGTTTTACAGAGCTCAAACTACAAATTGCCACAATACAAAACTCTAGCTGGTGTGAATCCAGAAATACTTTATTACTGCTACCAGCTACCAGCCACCTAAGTTACTTTGCAATAACCATCATGGCCTCGAGTCCAGCAACAGCAACAGCAACACTGTCCGTTTTGGAATTGCAGTGTGTTAACTATGAAGTTGGCAGACTTTTGAAACTAAAATGCGATTTTGTAATATATTGATCATTATTTTGAAGAAGATTTATATCACCTTTCCCATAACAAACCTTAAGAATCCAAGAATTAAATCTTATGGAACAGCAATCGGAGACCGTCATGCTCAATGAAAGAAGGTTGCATTGCATAAAACAAAAAAGTAAAAGTTTTTAAAAACTTGGAAATCTCTGACAAATAAGGAAAAGTTACCAGATTAGATGCAGTGAAATCATCTAAAACGCACTCAGGATGGCGTCAAACACTTAACCCGTAACTGCCGTCCCTGTCTCTATACTGCAGGCCGCTGGCACGTTCACACACACTCAAACACTCGCGCGTAAACTGGTACGCTCGCACGTTGGTACGCGTCGACACGCTCCGACGCAGGACGTGTCAGCGAACGCGCTCGCTCGCGCATTCCAGCGTTCACGCGTTACGCAGTAAGCGTACAGGCACGGGCGGACAGAAACGCACACGATCGTGCACGCGTACAGACACGGGGGGCGTGGAGGGCGGGGCGGAAACGAGTCCCAGGCCAGGACAGAGCCGCCCGGAGAGCCCCGTGAGGTCACACCGTCTGAGGCCATGTGACCTGACCCGGTCATGGGAGATGCCGGCCGTTCCCACGTCTGGAGCCTGGTTGCCCCGGCAGCCGGGCGGCGAGGCGGGGGACCTAAGTTCTGTCACAAGGCCGGAGGCGCGGGCGGGTGGTCTTACAGAGGGGGGGGGCGGGGGGGGGGTCACTCCGGCCGCAGGAGGCAAGAGCGGGAATCGAGGTCGCCTCCTCTTCGCCTCCTCCACCTAGGGTCAGCCAGCGAGAGGCGCCGTGGCCCAAACTCCCGCCCCCGCCCCCGCCCCGCCCCCACCTCCACCTCCTGCTTCAGGTTCACTGGAGATGGCTGATGAGATTGCATTACTGAAGCGGCACGTAGGGCATGGGGAACAGGTACTCATCCGGCTGCCTCTCCTTCCCATGGGGCTCCTGGCCAGGGGATTACTCACTTGCGCGAACTGGAAAACAATTACACTGAAGCTGAGACTATTGGTATTGACCGTGCTGGAGAAAGAGCCTTTATACGCCCTGACAGGTTGTTTTTTTTTCTCTCTGGCGGCTGATCTCATTTGACAGGAAGCACATGACAATTTTAAGTTCGATAAATCAGTAAAAAGTTGGAGGAAAGAAAAAATATGGCTTGTGACACCTCTGCTAGGGCATTTATGTGAATTAGGGCACGGTATTGAGAGATGTTAACGCAAGCTCAGTGTGTGAGAGAAATAGGTCTGGCCTCCTTAACTCTGTGGGTCTGTGGTCAGTTTGAACAGAACTTGGGTGCTATCCCCCTCTACTGGCGAGAGGTCTGAACTACAGTAAGAAAGGTTGATTCTCTGACCCCATTAGCCGTCGTTGGCAAACCCCCCAGTCTCTACAGACCCACAGGGTTTCTGCTTGTCATTCCTCAGCAGATTGTTTATTTATTCAAATTCAGTGCTTGGAAATAAGACAAATCCAACATGTGTAGTTTCTTTCCATATTCATTACTGAACAATATCTCTGGAAAATAGGATCTTTCTGTCCTTCTAATGCCTGCGACTGCCTTTGTGAACTCATTATCTGTTTTGAAATGACCCAGAGTCTCTGTGTAGTGAAAAAAGTGTGCAATTGGAAAAGAAGTCAGACTACTTGTTAAAATGATCCCCACAGAGAAGATATTGTATTAAATTGAACACATAAGGCAGATATCGTGCAACAGGCCTGAGTAAATACTCTGCAGGCTTTTTGTGGGCTAGGCTAACGTCCATGTCTCATAATAACCGAAACAGCAGAACCTTCCACGCTGACATAATGCGCGGCTCATGTTTTATGGGGTGAGGACCGCGTATTTATAAATAAACAAGGGAAACGACGTGGCGCACGCCGCTGAACAGTTCCCCGTGCGCCTGGCGAGTGGCAGAATCCCCCCCCCCCCCACGCTGAGCTGGTTCGCTTGCGTTGGGACGCTGGGCTGAAACTCAAAGGAAGTTGTAATGAGGTGGCGAGGCCTGCTCGCGGTCCTGCCTCCTAAACCACGTAACCACAGAAACCTGTGATGATTAAGAAGCATTATTAAGCATTATTAATGAGCAGCTCATAAGGTTGCCTTTGTGTGTTGTGTGTGCTGTAAGGTAAATTGCTCCTTCCTTGATGGCAAAGAACTAGACATGCCCAGAGACATGCTGTGTGTGTGAATGTGTGTGTGTGTGTGTGTGATGAAAGGGAATCTGGATTTGGGGCACGTGATGATTAAGAAGCATTATTAAGCATTATTAATGAGCAGCTCATAAGGTTGCCTTTGTGTGTTGTGTGTACTGTAAGGTAAATTGGTCCTTTCTTAATGGCAAATAACTAGACATGCCCAGAGACATGCTGTGTGTGTGTGTGTGTGTGTGTGTGTGTGTGTGTGTGTGTGATGAAAGGGAATCTGGATTTGGGGCACTGTATAGGCTGGCCGGCCAGCAGACTCACGCCCCCGCTCTACGGCACTGGCCTGGGGCAAGCAGGCAAAAAAATCAGTAGCACTTTGGCAAGGGTAAACAGGGGAAGATGGATCAGCCACCATATTGGGTGCGGGAAAGATTTCAGGATTAGCTCCAGGGAAAGCGACTGTAAATCTCCGCGGTGATGAGTCTGCCCTTTTAAATCCCCGCCGTAACATTCATCCGGCTCCTCAGACCCCACCTCCGGCCGGCACCCTGTATACAGACTGAGCGCTTAGCTCGACGGATCGGCCGAAAGGGATCAGCCCTCGTAAACGGGCGATCATTCGCGTTCAGAAAGATGAAGGGGAGAGCAGAGTGGCCTTCTTTGTCAGTTAGCTCCCTTTAGCCTGCGAAAGCCAGTTACGCTGCAGTTAAGACATCGTCCTGTAAGGCTAATGGAGAATCAACATGGCCCTAGAAAGTGCAGTACCTCTCTTACTCTTCCATTTATTTATTATTTATTTATTTATTTAAACAGGGACAGTGTACAAAGAACATTAACCTTATATAAAACAAGGAAAGATGTAATGTACCGGGTTATAGCAATTTGCTCATTTCCACCCGTAGTGCCTGGGCAGGTAAGTAAGACAATGGGTAAAACTGACTCCATGCAAGGCCACCTAGGGTTCTTACATGCATTATCACATCACACATTTATTCAGAAATCACACACAGTGTACACAAGGCTTTCTCTTTGATTTTACAAGATATCTCTGGTGTGGTGATCATCTGAGTGTGTCATGAGGGTTTGGGGTTTTGCTGGTATGATCCTGTTGGGGGCAGGGTGGGAGGGGGGGTGCGTGGGTCCTCAGACCTCTCTTTCAGGAACCCAACTCTCACTCGTTATTCTGTGATTCAGCCAAACCAAGAGACTGAGCGGCAACGTGACTCACAGGGCAGACGAGCGCCCCGCCCCGTCCAGCGATTGTGCGGCACACAAAGCGAGCTCACGCACGCACAGCTCCCGACTCCACCCGCACCCCTCAAACATCACACACGGACACGGGCAACCAAGGCTATCGTCAAATCTCAGGCGTGAGTGCTCTGAACTTTCTGTCCCCAGGATCATTTCAAATATCGTCCGTTCTCGTGCAGCTAAAGTGCAGATTTGGAAGCTTTGACCACTGCATTGTAGTAAACATCTGATTCAAGACTGAATTTGTAGGTCAAGTGCCACTTGAATGAGTGGGTCAGGGTGCTGGTTTGGTGTCGTGAGATACAGTGATGGGGCCTCATTTATAGAACGGCCTTACGATTAATTTTGATCTTAAGTATGACTTACGCAGAAAACCAAACCTTACTTGGACGTGGAAATGATCTCAAGACTAAGTTCAAGTATAAATCTAAGAACGTTTTTATAAACGAGGCCCCTGGTGTGTCACCATCCTGTGTGGGGTGGACTTCAGT
Source organism: Anguilla rostrata (assembly GCF_018555375.3). Classification (NCBI taxonomy): domain Eukaryota; kingdom Metazoa; phylum Chordata; class Actinopteri; order Anguilliformes; family Anguillidae; genus Anguilla; species Anguilla rostrata. The sequence goes on along the minus strand of NC_057941.1, from coordinate 7,989,503 downwards.
GGGAGACCCCGAAATTCCATTCAGGACAGCAGAACAGTTTTGGCCAGCTGGGACATGGTCCCATGAGGCGGTGGGGCCGGCTGTAAGTCTGCGATGCTTCTGTCGGATCCACAGATAAGACGGGAGAGATCACGCAGGTTCGTGAAAGCGCTCTTACCACCTCGGAGTGGCACACGGCGAGCGGACACAGATAAAGATGAGAGGGGAGCGATCGCAGACAGAGATGCCAGACCAGCAGTCATTTACAGTAAAGCAGAATCGGGGGGAGGGGGGGGCACTGGATCAGAGAAGCCTTTGAATCCTCTCTCTCTCTCTCTGTCTCACACTCACTCTCTCTTTCGCTCTCCTGTGAAGAATTGCACTTTTGTATCTCTTCCCCCCCCCCTGAAGGAGACTGAGCCCTTGGCTCAAGAGGAATGCAAACTATGCTAGGCAGGTAGAGCCGGCCCTTGTAGGCGATACTTTCGCTGCTCATAGCTCTTCAGGCACTTTGTCTGCCGACTGCATCTGACAGCCTTCCCACACGGCCCTGGCACTGAGACACAAGCCAGACTGTTTGGTTTCAGCTCTCTCTTTTTTTAAGGAGACAGAAGCTTCTGCAGGGTGGGATGGGATGGGGTGGGGCGGGTGGGGGGAGGGGGGTGACTTAGACCCCTAGCTCACGGGGTCAGACAGCTTTTGCAGGGGCGTGAAGGCCGACCCGTCTGAGTTGGGCGTCCCCGTGCCCCGACCCTCTCCAGGAAACGAGGCGGCCGCCCGGCGACGCGGCCTCCTGCTTGTTTTGAGTCTCTCGTTTTGTCCTCCGCTGCCGGCGTGGAAGAGAGGACCCAAAACAAACCCTCAGATTGCCATCGCCCAGGCAGAAAGGGCATGTCTGGGGGGGGGGGGACGTCGCTGTAGATATCAGCTGTTTACCAACTGAGAGATGGAAACACCTACCCTTCCTCCCTCCCTCCCTCCCACTCCTGCACACTCTATACAAGGTACGATCTCCGCTCTCTTGCTTTGCAACGTCCTGGCTATGAAAGCTCATGTTCTACATACGGTACGTGTCCGAAGAGAAACCACTGCACCAGCAAAGGGTGTTTACTGTACAAAGAGGCTATGTGCGCCATTTGATTTGCTAGCTTTTGAATTTCACAATAAACTGGGCAGAACCAGGAGAACATAAAGAGCATCTTTGTGGGAGAAAAAAAACAATACCAAAAATAAACAAAGTGAATTCAAGCAGCGCAATCTGTCACTCAAAAACAGTCTTGGTAACTGCTACAGTAGTACGACGTTAGTACAGTACCAACTCAGAGCGGTGAACGTGGGGACTCTTCTGATCTGTTTTTGAGTTCGCTTTTAGATTTTGAATTCATCACCTTTGTTTATAACTGACCCAAATATTACATATCGCAGCCTTTGAAAATGCTGGCAAAACAAGTGTGCGTGTGTGTGTGCATGTGTGTGTGTGTGTGTGTGCGGGCGTGCTCTAATCTTTTATTGCTGAGATTGTGCCTGTGGTGAGGGGGGGGGTCTGTATCTTCAGTCCCCATCACGCAAACACACACAGCCCCCGAATTCCTGAAAGCCACTGAATGCACAAACAACCTTCTGTCATGGAAATTAGCACAACAGAGTGTCTGCAACTGTAGGCGAGCAGACATGCTGAGGCCAGTGGGTGTGTGGGGTGAGTGTGGTGCTTGTGGGTATGGTTGTGTCCGTTGTGTGTGGTATGTGTGTAGTTGTGTGTTTGTGCCTGTATGTGGTTGTGAGTGTGTGTGTGTGTTGGCTCAGTGTGTGGTGTGTGTGTATGTGAGGGGGTGCCTGTGTGTGTGTGTGTTTGTGTGCTCGTGTGTGTGTGTTGTGAGTGTGTGTGTTTGTGGCTCAGGTGTGGTGATGTATGTGTGTGTGTTGTGCCTCATGTGTGTGTGTATGTGATGATGGAGTGGGGTTGTGTGCCATGTGTGTGGTGTGTGATGTGTTGGTGTGTGTGTTTCCCGTCATGTGTGTTGTAGTGAATGTATGTGTGTGTGTGTGTTTGTGTGCCTCAGTGTGTGTGTGTGTGTGTGTATGTGAGTGTGTGTGCGTTTGTGTGCCTCAGTGTGTGTGTGTGGTGTGTGTGTGAAGAGCGTATGGGTGCGGAATGCAGACAGTGTATATTGGGCAGGGGGCCCTCGAGGTGCCAGGCTGGCTGTGCCACTGATTGTGCTGATAGCTGTCTGACTGAACCAGGGGATGGCACCAGACAATCACAAGGGCACACACACACACACACACACACACATACAGTAAACCCACAATCCCCCTTTTCTTTAAGTTTGTCTTCAGAGAGCAGCATCTCCTCAGGTGCTCTGCCTGACTTGGTTTAGACCTGTTTGCCCCCCCCCCCCGCTGCTCAGAAGGCAAGGATGCCCCATGTGAGGGCTGTGCCCTGCAGTGAGCTCAGGGGGTGGAGGCATTTTGGTGTCCTATGGGTGTCCTTCTGTCCATTCCTAATGCAACTCCATTCGTGACAGAACACCATCCCTAACATGACTACAACCCCAACACAGCTTCATCTGTAACAGGACACCACCCACCACCTAACACAGCTCCACATATGACACAAAACCACCCCTTTGCTCACCTCTTATCTTTAAGTTGGGATGAGATGAGACGCATTTCACCAGTGAATGACTCCAGAGGCCCTAGTGTTGCCCCCAAGTATGCTACATCGCCTGTAGCATAAACATTTCTCACCTAGCTTTCATTGTCTCCCACATAATCAGCATGGCATGAATACACACATACCACACACACACACACACACACACGCACACACAGTATCACTCTTGAAAAATGACTTATCATAACATCTACCCCATATCTTGATACCTGGTACGTCATGACAGGAGACAGATCACTCCTTGTCAATTGTTCTCAGGTTGTTTAGATTTCACAAATATCTTGTGTCATGATCACAGTAAAACAGTTCATGTACATTTCTGTATGGGTGGCCACTCAAATCATGTTCTCACTTTGTATCCATTTAGTACTGCGCCAGTGGCCTCTAGTGTTTTATGGATCCAATTTTACTCGTGTCCAAAAAAATAGTGGCAGCAGCTTTAAATAGGCTAAATACACATGTAGAGTCTCAGGCTCCAAGTTGATGATAAGCACCCCCAAAAGAGTACGGTGCATGGTCCGCAAAACCACATGCAGTTCAAATTATAAGCATAGAACATCTATCGGAGCCCTAACCAAGGCATGAATGTTCCCCAGTTGCCATATAGTCACTGTATCGATTGGCAGTGTGCACAGATTTTCATTTGAAGACAGCATTTTGTTAAACGCATCAAAATCATTGAATGTCATGTGATTTCTTCTGACATCCCATAGGCTGCCAGCTTGTTGTAAATGGTGGATAAACTTTAGGCATACCTCAGCAAATTCAGTGCTCCATATACATTTACATTTTAAACAAAGCTGTCAAGAAAGGTTATGTCATGCCATGCCTGTTTTGCTGCACGGAATACTGAGTAGCCTATTCATAATACATTTTTTTTAAATTAGCCAGCTTGCTGAGAAGCAAAGATACAAGAAAACGGCAGGATGTTTACAACCAAAAATGGTTTTTGTTGCATTTCCAGTTTCAGAGTTATAGCTGAAGCTGTAGTGCACACACGCTATAGTACAAGCTATGTTTTTGAGTGATCTTTTTCACTGCTGTGTCTTTTGTATAGCTTTCAGCCCAGATGGATTTATAAAACCTGTGGCCACAGTCAATTTCTGACAAACACCTGACCCAGGTACCTCTGCGGGCATCAACTGCACTGCATTTCACATTTTAGTTATTTAATTAGAAATGTGTCAGGGTAATAACTGTTGCCTTCTAAACTATTTGAAAATAATGTCAGTATTTCCATTTTAAAACCTTTTATTTCCCTGTAACTATGCCATGTACAAGGGCAATTAGATGTAATAATACCCTTTACCTTAAGGATAAATCATCTTAACTGTCAGGAAATAGTTACTTCAGGACTAAAATGTTCATTCAAGAAGGATCTTACATGGTATACAAAATATAAAAATGTCAGTTATGAAACATGGCAGTAGTGAAACACAGTGGAAACTGAAAAAGTGAAATAAATTGGCGAGATTGTGTAATGTTGAAGTGTATATCCTTAGTTTTTCAATTTTGGTCAATTCGACGACATCTGTGGTGACCGGTGATCACACGAGTTTGTTTTCGCACTCCGTATACCAGAGTGCCGTTCAAATGGAAGCTATTACTAGGAGCATCAACTGCTTATTTTTCTTTGAAGAAAATCCAGGGGTAGCATATTTTGGACGAAGAAGATTGCAGAAGTACAGTGACTTATGTGGTCCACAGCCTGGAGGCAAAAGAGTACAAAGCAAATAAAATAAAATAAAAGAAACGGTCATGCAGTAATAGCGACGATTCAAAACACATTACTGTCACCTACAGGTAAAGAATGACATTGCATTACCCACAGTAGCCTAAACACATATCATATATCAAATGACCACTCAATGCATTCTAAACTACACAGACAATATTGAAATCAATTATCCGTAAAGTCAATTGGCCGTAAATAGCAAGAAACAGTGTTTTCATTTGTTCATTTCAGTGAATGTGAAATTTGTTTGTCACATGGGGCAGAAATAAAGTGGAGCTTTCAGTATGAAATGCAAGCGTGCTTCCAGGAACAGGACGCGCTCCTGCGGTGGTACGCTGCACATTTTTCTCATGTTAATCATCTGTGACTCATCCCGTGTGACTCATTAAGAGACCGCGCGCCTGCCCGGTTAGGAGCTGGAGCCGGGCGTCCAGAGCAGACATGCACACACGTGGCCCTCTGCTGATAAGCAGACGACTGAGCACTAGCGAGTAACTGGGACGTTGCCTCGCGGAACGCCCAATGCCAAACTCCAAAAAAAAAGAGCAAAGAAGAGAAGGAAAATCGACAGAGAGGGAAAGAGGAGAGTAGTCTTAGCAACGTCACCGTCGCTTTTAAAGATAATGCCGTCGGCTACACGGCACTCGAGTCAGTCCGTAAACCCAGACGGCCCGTTTCGAGCCGCCTGCACTTAAATCCCTGCGACGCGGCGAAGCCGATGCCACAACGGTCGACAGCGAGCTTGCCCAGGCAGGCTGCGCCGGGCCTGTCCTGGGGAGCTCGTCGGTCCGAGGACGCGGGACGCTGGTAGGCTGCTGTCGCTCCCCGCCCTGCCGCGTTGCTGCTGCAGCACGCCAGGCAGCGTTACATGTTGGCCCATCCCAGCACTTTTTGGTCATTTGTATTTGTCCTAATACTGTAGCTTATTCTTCTGCCTAGTTGGCTTGGCAGAGGTTAGGTCAGAATAGTGTTCACTGTGTGAACTGAACTGTGTTCTTGGCTAGAAATAGCTATACAAAATAAGTATTGTATCTTGTTGAACCTGTGTATTGTAGTTTTCCATGACCACGAAGTGCACTTTTTGTACGTCGCTTTGGATAAAAGCGTCTGCCAAATAAATGTGATGTGATGTAATGCACATTTGGGGGGGACGCGAGTCCGCTCAAGGCTTCCGTTAGCCCCCGACGCCCGTTACAGGAAGAGCGCGGCACGTGTGCACCCATACCACAGCTCTCCTCTGGATTTAAGGGAAGGAGCATTTCTGTTACCCTGCACACATGAGATCCAGGACACCAGCTACCTCACTACAGGTCTTCTGTGGTGTCTGCTTGCTGGCTGTTATATTCATTTGATTGTGTTTCCAAAAACAGGTTTCATAGAACCCAGCGTGCGGGCTTCCGTGATGGGTACCGGTGATCTGAGTCAGATACACATCGATGTGATGTCAGTGTCCACTGAGAGGGGAAAAACATGACTCTGAAATCTCAGAGAGCCCACTGCTGTAGTTAGAATAAATAGAACCATCTGCACCTGCTTCTTAGGGTGCACCAATGAAGCTGTCTTCTGGAGCCCAAGCTGGTTGTGAGCTGCAGTGCGGTGAGAAAGCAACTGTGGAACGTCAGCGCCCCCTGGTGAAATTGCACTTATCTGGTTAGTCGGTGACTGGGAGGACAACCAGCCTGGGGAATGAAGCAAAGAGAGCAGCTCTTTAGGGGGGTGGGGGGGGGCGGGGCGGGCGGTGATGCTAAGTCAGGCAGACGGGGGTGACAGCAGGAGAGCGATCCTGTCCTCGACACCTCTGCGCTGTGCTCCTCAGCCTCCCTGGCCTGTGAGGAGTGGGGCAATTAGACAGGGGGTCACAATCAGCTGGCAGAAGTGCCAACCCCTCCCCCCCCCATCCCAGCCGTGCCGTGCAGGGTACTAATGGGACACGGTGCCTGTTCTGAGGGTGTGACACTGCCCGCCCCCTCCACCATCCCAGGGCCTGGGGGATGCGCCAGGGGGGTGGAGCCAGCACGGAAAATCTAGGTCAACGAGTGATGCCAATTAATGGACAGTGATGATGCAAAATGCAAGCATTTTAAAGAAGGCCCAGTCCGAGCGATCTGAACTCAGACATGAAGCGCGCCGCAATTAGCCGAAGGTTTGTAATGTTGTGTGTTCTCGAAGGGTCAAAGGTCATGGGCGTGACTTCTTGACAGGCGTCTTCTTGTGCACAAGTATTCCACACTAATGCACCGTGTCATGTGCCCTGTGAGATGGCTGTCATGTTTAAATTACAGCATCAGTGCTATATGTTGGGTTGGCATGCCGCCGAGCAGCACCATTACTTCTGAGCTGGACCGGCATGCTGCAATGATGAAGTGTGTGTGTGTGTGTTTGTGTGCGAAAGAGAGTGTATTGCGCTGAACCAACACTGGTGTTGTGAACACACAGCCTCCCACGCTGGTGCGTTCGTGTTCTGTTCATACAGCTGGCTGAGTCTCTCCTAAACCTCCCATTGTGTCTTTGTCAAAAGTCCTATTTGCCTTCTCATTACCCTCCTCCTCCCGACTCTTCCCTCCCCTCTGTGGGTTTTTAAAGCGATGGGATCTGCTTTCTGGCAATAGTACAAACAAGGCTTTTCTTTTCTTTTAGCGACGGCTCGCCTCTCCATCACTCCGGTTTTTACAGCAACAAAGCAAACATTGACACACAAGGAGGAGAGGTTGGGTGGGTGGTGGGGGGTGGTGGGGTGGGGGGGGGGGGGGGGGTCAGTGTCAGTGTATGCCTGCGCAGTCTCTCCTTTAGTGCATTCCAAACCTTCACCAGCAGCTTTCCCCTGTGAACCAGGAGAGCCCACAAATCACCAGCTGAAGCGTCTCGCAGCACCCAAAACGCAGGGCGCAGAAAACCTAACCCTGACGCAGAACATTTCACCCCGATAACTGTCCAGGCGGCGCGGACTCGCGTCAACTCTGTCGCGGCCGATTTCACCGCGTATGAAATTTTATTCCTGTTATTTTTCTGTGCGTGCAAACGAAACGTTTAATAATACGCGTTCGGAGGTCATCATTCGTTTGTGAGCGGGCCCTCTTGTGCCAGAGCCGCCTTGACACTTGATGGCTAGCGCCGCATCGAAAGGGCGTCGCGGCTTAATTCAATAAAAGCGCGGGGGCGCAATTGAGCGGAAAAGGGCGCAATAAAAGCGCAATAAACGTCGCCCGGAACGGGGAGCCTTGTTCTCGCGCATTTGCGTCAAAAGGCGGACAGAGGCACTTGTTAAAAGTGGAGCGTGTCTCCGCGACGGACGCTTAATATTTGAACGGGGCAGGGCGGCAAATGAAGGGGGAGAGAGTGGAAACGCGCTTCACGCTTCCTGAACCCGCGTGACGGGTCGGCGGCCCTTCTCCGAAACGCGACGCCCCCGGGCCGGGGGAAACATCGCTAGACCCCACCCCCCCACCCCCCCCCCCCCCCCGGGCGCCATGATATCATGAGGGGGCCTCGAGCGCACCTCACCCAGAGCAGAACCAGCCATCAGAAGCAATGGGAGGTAATCGATTTGAGCAAGTCCTGCAGCGGACGGGGGGAGCGTGAGCACATGGACGTCGACAAGAGTGGACGGTGGACAGGCGCAGAGCGGGCAGGCGTACGCGTTCACACACACCGTCATACGCACACATCATAAAGACAGCGTCGTAACAAAACGCAGCACCCCACTCTTCTAGGACAGTGCGCGTGCGGAATCCTAAAGTCAGCGTAAAGGGACAGAAAGTAGTTAAAATGGTGCAAAGATGTGCAGTACGCATCCCGATATCTAGATATTGGCCTATGCCAACTCAGTATGCGAACTGTCAGTGTGGAAGTGACAGACTTGCATCCAGTTTCAACGCTGATGTCCACAACACGTCCACTGACTGTGGCTGCGTGCCCCACACACTGTCTACATAATAATAATAATAATAATTTTTTTTTTTTCTCTCAAGTAGAAAATATTAGCTTGCTTTAATATGCTTTTTGCTTGAGTGAAATTGTCTTACCTCATTGGCAAATCTTGAAATAAGCAAAACTGTCAGGCCTCATTGGCAATCTTTTTGTCTAATTTAGAAAAAAAGTAATAGTCTAAATAAAGTCTAAATAAAAGACTAAAATACTTGATAAGACTGACATATTTTTTTTTTTTACAGTGTGGTGAACCGGTGTTCTAAACAATAATGCAGTGACCTATGTTTACATGGGGGGTTTTAGTCCGAAGATCTCAGAGGGCTTTGCAGATGGCCTGTAACTTGCCTCGCCGACCACCGTCTGGCCGCCAAGACAACCGCCAGAAATCATCGCGTGGATTCCATTGGCCGGCAGACCGCGTTAGACGCGGGGACCAATCGCGGGCCCTTCGAAAGCGAACGCGGTGGGGAGCGGCGCTGACGGAGGCGCAGAGCGCCGTGTCAGATTTCCCTGCGTGATAAGGGCCCGGCGAAAACACAAAAAAACCACTCCCCGTCCCGAACACGAAACAAAGCCGCCGCCGCCGCGGGAGAGCGGGGGGGGGGGGGGGGCGGGGGGAGCGCCCGCTTTCACCGCGACACTTAAAAGTGTTTCGGGGGCTGTGACCGGGAGCTTCGGCTCTCTGGCCCGACACAAAGGCTTCACAAAAAGGCAAACATGCGACAGGGAAGCGAACCGCAGAGACAATAAATCACTGGGCTTTTTGTGCCATACGTGGGGGGGGGGGCGGGGGGGGGGGGGGAGCGATTTCAGACCTGCGGCTAATCGGCTTTGTGCCGTTTGTACGGGCCGCGGAGCGCGAGGGCGGCCCTCGGTGGGGGGGGGGGGGGTTTTTGTGTGGGGAGCGAAACGGAGTGTTTGTTTTTCGGGCGCTCTCCCATGTACCCCCCCCCCCGTGCCGCCGGCTTTGTCGGAGCCATTATCCGCTGACACGAACGCATGAGTCAGCCCACAGAGCTCCGCGGATGCGCCACCTCTTTGTTGGATTTACACCTGCGCCAGGTACCGCCGCCCCTCCCACCGAACCCCCCCCCTCCCCCAAACCCCCCCCAGCCATTCTTCCAGGCGCATTCACTGGGGTAATCCCTACCCTGGCAAGAAATACAAACAACAGACTCTGTCTCCATTGAGAGGGCTAAGTACCTTTTATCTCCCTGACTAATTGAAGTAGCACGGTGAGAAAAAAAATGAATGTTTTTTCAGGAATCGCCTCTGCCTCTGCGGCGGTGCCAGAGCCGGGGTCGCGGCACTGCTCTGACCGGGGCAGCGATTAGCAGGCTGATGCAAACGAGGGGCGGGTCCGTCTTCCCCCCCTGGCTCATTCCCTGGCACGGCTTGCTGTAGACGTGAGGTTGGAGAGATGAAAGCTGCCTGCCGTGATTCGTCCTTCCGTGCAGCCGAGGCATGTTCGCATAACTCAAGATGAGGTGATTTAGTTCGTGGAATGCAGTCCCTACATTTTCTTCCTTAGCACGTTAGCGGCTTGCTAACGTGATGCTTGCTGCTGTTGCGCTCCTGCGTACGGCCTACCTGCTTGCTTGGCTGCAGTCACAGGGCCTATGGTTTCTTCTGCCGCATAGACAGGGCTGCCTGAATGGGCCTTAGGTTGACAGAAAGACAAAGAAAACTTTCTCGCTGTAAATCCATCAGGTAGTAAATCAAGCTGCCAGAAGAGAGAAAGGCAGAGGTAGAGCTATAGGGAGAGACACGCGGGCAGACAGACGCACAGACAGGTCCTGCCCAACGGAAAACACACAGCTGACCCCTGTCCGTCATCAGCTCACTGCACCATCGTCTTCCCAGAATGCACCTGCGCAGTGGTAGCCAGGCTGATTAGAATACCGATGTGACCTCACCTGTTTTAACCCCTGAAACGTTTCTCCTGATTGCTGCAGCTATTCCTGCCACCCTCCGTACACCACACACACACACACACACACACACAGCACAATTGTGTGTGATAGGAACAGGTAGGTATGAGTGTGCTTTGTATCTACATACTGTGTGTTCTGTTGTGTGTAGTGCGATGGTGCCATTGGTGGTGTGTGATTCTACAGTGAATCTGTTCTGCAGTACAGGCACAGCAATCCTGCACCTGTCATATGTGGCTGTTTTGGTCTTAGGATGAACCGTAGTGACATCATCATGAAAGCATTGACACTCAGGAAGTGTATGAAGGTGGCACTTTTTTTTTAGAAAAAGAATGAGAGACTATTATTAATCGAACAATGGAGTTTGTATGGTACTGTACACCTAGAGATAGCACAAATCTATAAGAAGAATATTTATGCTATACGATATTTATGGAATCCGTTCTTCTGAACA
>NC_057941.1:7926303-7973803 GCF_018555375.3 Anguilla rostrata | reverse complement strand
GCTCCTCTCAACAAAAAACTGATAAATAAATAAAATACAACAATACAATAATAGTAATAATAAAGTACATTACAAAATATTTTTCCTGGACAAGCTGTCTTAAAACAGGGTTCTGGAGAACTGTAGCCAAGGGAAACAGAAAGCTGGCATGACCTGCACACCCGGTGTTTCTTATTTGGGGATGATCCAACACTTGAGGTCAAGACAATCGATAGAGCGGTTAATTCAACACCTGTCGACGTTCAGCGTCATGTGATAACGATGTGCTTTCAGTTACGTGAATAAAATTCTGTTTGATAAATACACGTTTAACCTCCCTTTCACTAGCGCAAACACAAGTGTGCTTAGCCCCTTCACTTCAGGTGACATCAATGATAGAGTATAAAAGCAGACAACATCAGGCTCTCTAGTTGGGGCGGTATAGCTAATATAATCAATGCCCCTCAAAGCTGCTTTTCTGTGCTCATGTTTTCTCCTCAAGGATCAAGTTCATTCACTTTAAAAACATTTAAAGAACTTTCTGAATTTCTTCCAAGTTCATTTACTAGTACATTTCCACATTCATGTTTCATATTAGTTTCCTTGGACAAGGTGCTTAACCAGCATTGCTTCAGTATATATCCAGCTGTATAATTGGATACAATGTAAATGCTATGTAAAAAGTGGTGTAAGTCGCTCTGGATAAGAGCGTCTGCTCTACTGCTTAATAGCAGCCATGCCAGCTGCACCTTGGCCTTGGACCCTGCCCTGCCTGGTGGGGCCACACTATAGGGTTTGGGAGAGGTTGAGGCCCCCAGGTGTAGTCCAGTGCAGAGAGGACAGATTACAGAGAGGTGTCTGGCTGCAGGTAACTTGCGCATGAAGCTGCCTAATGCTGCAGTGTGAAAATAATAATGACACGATACAGCAGGCCAGTGCCATTATTATCCAGTGCACCGGGGAGGGGGGGGGGGTTGGGGCATTGGGCAGAGTCGTCCCCTCTATAACACGCTCCCCGCCTGACCTCAATCTGCGCGTAGCTTACCGCGGACGATAGCCGCGCCTCCCCTGGCCCGCCGCGCCCCCTCCCCAAGCTCGCGGGTGCGGCCTCCTCCCCAAGCTCACGGGCGCGGCCTCCTCTTTGCCCGTCGCCGGGGGGGGGTGGGGGGGGGGTGGTCTTGGTAAAATCCTTCTTAAATTACATTGTTGTGAAATGTTCAGTTGCCATTCCGTTTAAAATGAATACCGCTAGTTCCGCGATAGGGGATGAATAACGCAATTGCGAAAATAACGTTATTTACCTTAGATAAAAAAATTGGATCGTGTGGGGCCCCCCCTCGTGGCCCCCAGCGGTTGTGGCCCTAAATGCTGCTAATCTGATTTCCCCACTGTGCTTAATGAAGATTCCGTCCGGCCACGCGAGAGGGTAATCTGCGCCTTTCCTAGCATGGCCCCCATTGTCCCGCTCGCCCCCCTTTTGTCTTCCAGGAGACAAGCTCATCATTATGCAAACTTGCTAGCCAGGTCCGGAGCCTCTTAGCGCTCAGCGCTCTTTAATTCCTGGCGGGACCTCGTCGAACGCGCGCATATTAAATAATTGCTGTTTACGCGGGGGGGGGGCCCGGCTGTAAGCCGCCCGGGCGCCTAATGCTGTTTTAATGTGCTTTGTGTAAATGTGAAGTGGCAGACTGCACCGCCCGCAGATAAATCTGTGTAATTACACGGGATCGTTTCCTCTCGTCATCTTCAAGTTCTGGGAAAAATTGACTCTAATAAGTACAATAATAAGTACAAAAAAATACTACTACCCCCCCCCCCCCCCAAATCTTAAAACGCAAAAGGTTTCATTTGGATTAAATAACGTACAGTTAAAGAAAATGTCGGGTAGCAGCTTGGAATGCGTTTTAATTGAGGCTTAAGGAAAAAATGCAATTATGTACAACCATTTGAACAAGGTAACTCTCTGACATTTACTTAGAGAAAATTTTTTAGAAAATTACATATTGTTAGTCACATGTACGGTATCTGAGCTGATTGTTTCAAATGGCAGGCAGTTAAAAAACGCTGACTGTACAACCTGATTTTATCTGACTGAAATTCACTCTGTTCCAAAAGATGCAATGATTTTTTGTGTACCATGTTTGTATAAGTGATGACTAATGTAGCAGTTGCTTTTAGTAATTTCTGAAGTTTGCGAACAAAACACACTGACTAAAGAAAGAATCACATTTCAGAACTGTTCCATTAATGTAATAACTGCAAATGGTCTAGTGTCAGTGTTCAGAGTTTACCAAAATGGAAAATGTCAATTTCAGAATGTGTCTAGCTCACAGAAAATATAAATAATTTAAAAAGATGACTATTTATCTCTTATTTTATCTCTTATTAAAAGATTTTCAGCTAGCACCTCTAGGAGACAAAGTCAAATCTTATCATCAGAGGGAATGGGAGGAGTACTGGACATGCTGATAATCCTATTAGAGTCACCAGCCTGACCTCGACATGACCTCCAAGTCATATATATACATCACACAACCTCAGGCATAAACCCCCCTGCCCCTCCCCCCCAAGACAAGGACAAGACAATGAACTGAGTGAGAGTCTGGTCTACTTTGATAGCATCTTTAAAGGTCAAGTTGTAATCCAAACAACACTCAAAGACATATGATTGAGGACAGGGCTCGAACTTGAATGGAGTGAACTGGGAATGATGTAACATTGCAGTTCTTTCCCCAAAGCTGTGTACTGGAATTATACGTGTAGCACCTGCCTATCTATCCTTCAGTTCGGCTTGTGAACCTTAAATTTGGCCAGTTTCTCTAAAGCAGCCTGAAGCAGCATGGATTCAGTCATTGGTGAATTGCTCAGCAGCTTGGTGAATTGCTCAGCAGCTCACAAGCCACACGCTTGTGTCCAAAAATGGTCTACATCCTATGACACTACAGTGTGTGGATCAGAAGCTTGAGAAACCTTCAAACCTTCTGCGTGAGATGTTCTGTACATTTCTGAAAATTTGTAGTGCATTTTTATTGATATCTACTGTATTTATAGCACTTTTTCAACACATTTGATCAATAATGTCACTAAACTAAGAAGTGCACCAAGTCTGTGAACATTTTCTGATAAATGAGGGGTGTTCACATATTTCTATTTATTGCTTAAAGATGTGTTTCTCTATCAGAAGAAAGACTCTGGACCTAACTGGATCTGCATTATTACTGTGCAATGCATCGTTAGGTCCTAGATTATGAATTTTAAGTATTTTACATGTAATTAGCATGCTGACCCAATGTGGATGATTGGCTTTTCTTTAATCACTGATGCCAGGTTGGGGCGGAGCTACTTTTTAATGTTATTGTGCGGACAAAAATGGCTTTGATCGGGGTCACCGGTTTCAAATCTGGCTACGCTGTCTGTAATGCTTGTTTGTTCACTGTTTCCAAGCACAGGGAGTCCCAAAGAGGTGCATAAACACCGTCCAACGGTGGGCTCCATGGCGATGAGCCGTTGCTGCGATCGGATGAGGATTACATTGTTCAGAAGCTGTGAGGGTCTTGCTCATCTGACACATTCTTGTGTTTTGAATTTGTGAAGGGGACGCTTGGGAGCAGGTGGAACGTTAATTCTTCCACGGTGGTGCTCAGGCCAATGAGTTCAGAGGATCTGTACAGTATGTACTGGGGAGAGGCAGTGGTGGATAGAATGGGAGGGGAGGGATTTCGGGGTGGGGGTGCAGCAGCAGTTGGGGTGGGGAGATTTTTCGACAGTCGGGGAACGAGCGAGAGGAGCGGGGATGTCAGCAGGGGTTCGGTTGAAACTAATCTCTTATTAAAGGTGCTAATGGCAAATCCATATTTTGTGTAATCCATCTGTCAGGACTTGGCTTCAGCCAAAGATTTTACAGTCTTAAGAGGAAATAAAAGCGCTTATCAGCTGAAGAGGCTCCTCTGGGTACTTTGGATCTGATCTGGTATTTAGGGACTCAAGGCTAGACAAACATAGATATGAGAAGATAAATTAACATTATTGTCACTTAGGTTTAGAATAACAAACACAAAAAACAAAGCTTCAGGCTAATAAATTATTATCACTATTTGACAAATTATCCACCAGTTATCCCTAAAGGGGACCAGGAAAATTTCATTTATGTAAATTGTTGACATAAATAGAAAGCTTTGCTTGATATTTTCTTATTATTTGATACGGATCCCTTGAACCCGCAATGCAGAAGAGAACAGTAGCACCCTATGATTCCAAGAAAGGGAACTACACTCTTTTCAGAAGAGAAAAATGAATGGGAAAAAAATATCCTTTAAATGGCTAAAATCAGCTTTTCCCATGTTTCGTACGCAGTGAGAATGTGTCATGCTAACAGAAACCACATTTTCTTTGGAGCAGTGGGGTGAGATTAATGAGTAAAACGCATTAGCGAGGCTGTGTGAAGGTAAGCACCTCTGAGAGCAAGCTGCAGCAGTTCCTCACCACTGGACCAGGTGGGGTCATCTGAGGCTACGCTGCAGAGGCAAGGTCACTGGCCTGAGCTCACAAGCCAGTCAAGGTCATGGATGTGGCGCACATTCAAAGGTGAAATATTATGGCAAGGTAATATTACCTCCACCCTTAACACAAGCACTCCCCACCGTTAGAATCCAGTCAATCCATGTAATACTGCACTATTAGCACCTTCTATGCTTGAATTCGGAATTAAATAAAGCAGATATGTAAATAAATAATAAAAATAATTATGCCAAAAATGTTCTATGTACTATATGACACTTACTTTTATTACACTTATGTCTAGAATTCTTTGAAAAATCCATAAACTTACATATTTGAAACTGTCACTTTAAAACAAACAGTTTGGGCACGTCTTGTGTTTTTCACTCATACCGACACCCATAATTCCCTGCCTCATTCGTCCATTTATATATATGTCTGCATGTATTTGGAATTTATATTTTTATGTATACAGTAAGCAACCTAACACCCTAAAAGGGCCTCTTCGATCAATAAGCCATTTTATTCAGTCACTGGGCAGCTAAATGTTGGGCTGCATCTGTTGGGTGTGTCACCAAGAGCAGATAGATTAATAGAGATGGAATTAAAGAAGACTGCTCCACCCTGTAATTGATGAAAGGGGTTCTGGGCCTCTGATACCCCCGGTCCGTGGCCCGATTCAGAATGTGGCTGCCCAGCCGGATGCGCTGTGGCACAGAGAGCAGAGGTATGAGGGCGGGCACTGGGGCACGATCGGGCATCAGGGCATGGCGGCGGGCAGCCGGCTGGGTTCAGTGACCGGTCAAGGCGGGCCTCACACCGAGAGCCTGTCTCTCTGCTCAGAGCCGCTCCACAGGCTCCAGCCGCCCAACACCGCTCAGCACTCACTGCAACCTCATACACACGTCCAGAGGAAACCAGCTCAGTCTACACCATCCGCCAGCTCGTATGCCACTAAATGCCCGATCGGTTTGCCCGCTGATGATGCAGCCATTCAGTACAGACAAAAAGTACAATTATTTGTTTGTTATTAGCTTAAGCAGATTGTGTCAGTCTATTATTGTGACTTAGATGAAGATCGGACCAAATTTAACGTAGCAATTAATGCAGAAATACAGGTAATTCCAAAGGGTTCACAAACTTTTTCTTGCAACTATATGGGCAAACACTCAGGTGTATGGATGAGTGTAAGTGTGGGTGTGCATCTAAGAGTGTTTGTGTGTGCAGGTGTGTGTGTACGTGCCAATGTTTGTGTTTGAATAGGATTAAATTCATGTGAATCTGAGGCATAGCTAATAATTGACAGACTGTGGTTTGTATTGCTCTGGTAAGTGCATTGGAATAATGTCAAGCAGTACACTCTTTGCTCAGTCGAACCACAGCCTGTTAACTCGCATTGATATAAATGGGTGGCCACAGCTTGCCATGCAATTACTGCAATAAAGACACTCCTTTTCATCCAACTGATGAAGAATGGACTTTAAATTGATTAGTTCCACTCACGCTGTTCATAACTCACATTTATGCCTGGCATTGGTCAATTTACTGCCAAAGTAATGAGAGAAAACTTATCATTTTAATGGTAGCTAATTTGAGTGGACCCCTCCCTTGCCATATCCAGCTCTTCAGCTGAAAAGATTTAACTACGGTGGTCCTTGTAATGACGATGAGCACAATCTTTAAATGTGTGTCCTTCAAACTCATATTATTCCTTGACCATGAAAGCTATAGAGAAGCCCTGACATAGCAAATTATATTGTGCATAGTCTGCATACCCTTTTTTAAAGATGTTATTTCTGGGTCTACTATTCATACATTTCATATAGAGTGCAGACACCGTTTAATGTTTTTAAGATATTTGTGATTTATGGACTAAAGAAGCACAGACGTTAAGTAGACCAAAAATAATAGACCCCAATAATTAAAAAATGCCTCTTTGTGTCTATCATTTTCTTTTCCTTTTGTATTTCTGCCAGGCCAGACATAAGCTATCCATTTCATCAAAGACATCTATTACATTATTTATGTGCATAATTTAAATATATGATACAGTATATATTCATTATCTAGGGCAACTGCCATTTGACGTGTTAACTATTTAAAAATCTGGATTTTGACTAGGGCAATTCAGAATCAGTGCCTTGCCGAACCTGTCATACAAGCCGTAGTTTACAGCTTGTCGAGAACTACAACAGGAAGTGGAAAGTCTGGACACATGCTGACATCTGCACATTGGTGGTGAGTCTTGCTCTAAACAGATTTGCACTCACTTAAAACGAGCGAGCAAGTTCTTTTTTTTTGTTTTGTTTTGTTTTTCTTTTTTGGATCCTGTGGTTCTTTGTTGTTGTTCGTTTAATGCATTTTAATGTCAATTATGGCTGGTTTTAAAAGATACTCGGTACAATAGCTGGGTGTCATAAAACAGTTTTTCTTGGTTGGCGTGCCCTTTTCTCACTTTGAGGACCTGCCGTTCAAAAGGTCTCTACATGGTCCTGGTTGGCACTATGACTTCCCCGTCGGGAATTGCTGCACTTAGATCCCTGGTCTTTGCATGAGTGTTTGCGCTGTAAGTATCCCTGTGTAAAAGCGTCTGCTAGGCTACATGCCAGAAAAAGAAAGCTAAGAATTACACAGTGTATGCTTGCATCCAAAAAGATGCCATTTCACATTTCGCGAGTTATGCCAAGACGGAGCATGACAATTCGGCCACACAACACACACGAGAAACGACCACGATACTGTCCCTTGCTTCCCACACGAGACGTTATTTACAAAGCGGATAGGAAGCTAATCAGCGCGAGACGGCTAATTTCAACAAGCTCTCACCGAGTATATGATGGATGATGCGGGCTTCCTGTTGCAGTTTATAGCTCTGGCAGCAACTGCATCATGTGTGTATCCCTGGCCAAGCCCCATTGTTTACATTGAAAGGTCACACAATTAAAATGCTGGGAGTGCTGCGATGGCTACATAGAATGAAACACGTTCAGTCCGTGTGAAGTCAGGCTTGGCAGAGAGCTGTTAAACCCCCACCCCCTGTTCAAACATCTCATTAAAAAGACTGGACGAGTCTGAGAAAAACCGCGATTGTACTCTATATCTTTCCACCTAATGACTCAATAAAACAACAAACGCACATTCAAAAGCAATTCGGCTGAAATCCTCGCGCTCTCGTTAACAATGAGGTAACACTGAATATCACGCCTCGCCGGTCTAAACAAGCCCAAATGGAAGCGGAATTAGACGGAGAGGCAACCTTTTATCAAAACATCAAATAACATATTGTAAGGCCTCCAAAGGGAATCATTCAAAAACAGCAACTAATGTCTAGCCTAAAGTCTAAATCACAGTGCGCTTCACACAACTGTTTCCACTATGTCTGATCATAGCTGGGTTTCTTTAATTCTACATGTCTGAGAAAATAATTTAAATGTGAGGTCAAAAGACCTCGCAAGGGCACACAGGCACTGCCGTGCACAGATGCCACACACTTGTGTCCTGTGTGTGTAGCACGTGTGCTGCTCTCCGGGATGGTGTCTCAGACTCAGGCGGCTATAGTCAACACACAGTGTGACCACCATGCTGGCTCTTGCATTAGGCCTTTGCCACTCAGTACAAGCCCTTTTTAAACTACTGATTGATTCTGGGTGTAGAGATACGAGGCATGATGTTTTAGTAGTATAGGAAGTATTCAGAGAGGGAAGGAGGTGCGCTGTAGAGGACCTTGGCTCCTGCATCCAGATCCAGGAGGAGCCACTGATCCAGGTGAGGGAGGGACACAGGCGGGCAAGAGACTTGTGCTCGCACTGTGTAGTGACCCAAGGCTCACGCTCAATCTAACGCAAACAAAGGCAAATTGGATTTAATTAAAAGCAACAGTCAAACATCTGCTCGTATCGCTGTTCAGCGGGCTAGAGCTCAGGGACTGGAGGACAGTAATGAGACCACGCCCCCACCTCCATCGCCCCCCTCCCCTCCCCTCTCCCCCACCCCCACGCTTGAACCTCCCTCGCCGCTGTATCTCTTCAGCCTGTACCAGAGACGCCTGCAACAACAGAAATATGCATGCTCCACCGCACCCTGTACAGTAGCCTCGTACAGTCGCACACACAATACAGGGAGCTGCCATTTGGGTTGTTTTATTATTTTCTCAGCAGACACCCTTTAGCACAGTGACGTGCTCAGCTCATATTTTACTCATAATTCATATTTATACAGCTGGGTATTCAGCAAGCGGTTTAGTGATGTACCGTGTTGTTCCTTGTACAAAGACACAACAGCTGTGCCCCACCCAGGATTCAAACCAGCAATCCCCTGGCAACAAGCCCAGGCTGCTGAACACTGTCACACCAGTGATGCTGTCCTAAGAAAAATTGCACAAGAAGGCACTGTTACTGTACCCATGTTACTGTATTAAACCTATTAAACACATTCAATAAATACAAATGAAAAAACAAAATATGGATAAAGGTTTTTGTACATAAAAATACTTGCATTGCAAAAGACATAATTCTAATTAAAATACACTGAACCAATTCATTGAACTGTGTCTACATACACAAAATAGATGTATATAGTCATATAGTAATATATTTCAGCTTTTACAAAGGACTACCAGCGCCATCCAGTGTTTGAAAGTTGGAACTGAACATTTGAGTCCATGCCGAAGAGATCAGTGGCTAAGGTCATTTTTCTTTGTCATCAGTGTTCCGTCTGTACATGCATGTAACACAGAGACTGATGAAATAACACGTTAGTGAAAAACACACACACGCGAGCACACATACACAATGCCACAAGCACCATACCCAAAATAATCATCCATCTCAAAGGCTGTGTTAAGTCCCAGACCTAAGTCATGGGAGCTCTGTCACTGATGTAATGATATGATCTGGTATGATGATTTTTATTCACTGCTATATAGCTGCTCAGTGGCAGATGTGAATGGATGTTGATAGGCTAATTGAATACATGCATACTGTGTTATTTATAGGCTACGCTGTTTATCTTGTCGGTGATATCTTTAATGTCTTCAAATGCCTTCACAATAAAGGAAGACAGTTTCAGGGGGTGAAAAAATCAGGTGCCTCAAAATCAGGTGCCTCAATTCTAATATTATCTTATGACCAATTTGTATTGTGGTGGCTTACTCAGAAAACCAGATTTAAATAATTTTATAAATCGCCTACTAGCTAGGTTACCTTGGTGTGGAGGTACAGCACGTTTGAAGTCTGTGTGCGAATTCTCAAAGTGTACTGTGTTAAGGCTTTAAGAATAACATTTAACTGACAATCAATTTTAGATATGGAGTGTGCAAGAAATTTTGAAATGCAACTTTATTTATAGGATGGCTTCTATTGGCTGAAATCACAAGAAGGGATAAGGGTAAACCACGTTCACGTGAGCTCTATATCATGTGAGATTTATATATCACAGGTGCGTAAGATGCAGATTTGCTGCTGCTTTTTTCTGCCTCAGTTATTTTTATAAATCAATCATATGCACAATTTGGGAATTGTTTTCAAGATTATGTTTAAGTTTAAATCCAAGAACGTTTCTATGAATTATGTACATATTACATATATCGTGAGGTGGCTCAGTCCAAGAAAATGTTCAGAAAAGGCATTTTTTAAATATATATATGTATTTTTGTTGGGCTTTTTTCAGATTTATTAGACAGGATAGTGTAGAGAGACAGGAAGGACTTGAGGTTGGCGGTCGGACTTGAACCGCCGACTTCGCGGCTCGCAATGAGCGTGTGCAAAGAGCTCTATGGGCTACGCCACTGGAGGCCCCCCAGAAAAAGGCTTTTTAATGGATGAACACGCACGCAGGCACATACGCGCAGTACCCATACACACAGAGTAAAGGAGCTGGCACACGCACAGCACAAAGCACTGACTGACAAGCCTGTTTTATGAGTGGTAGGGCATTCAGAATGTATTATAGTGAGCAGGGGCTTGTGGTCTATAGGGCATTCAGAAGGTATAACTGCGATTAGGGGCTTGTGGTATTTAGAGAACTCTGCAGGCTTAAAAGTACTGGTTTGTGGTGTATTGGGGATTTGGAGAGTTGGACAGTGTTTAGGACATCGGTAGGGTCAATGCTGTCATATCTTTCATTCTCAGAGCACCCGCAGGGTGAGTCAAGGTTGGGAGAGGGTAGCCGATTGGACGAATCGGGGCCGTGAGGTGGGGGACGATGTGGGCGGGGCCGAGGAGAGCGCATGGACAGGCTTCGTCGCCGGACAGATCCGTTGCGAAGGGGGTGGGGGAGAGTGGGTGCGAGGGGGCCAGGGGCCACACACGGGCGGAGAGGACACGGGGCGGGGTGAGGGGTGGGAGGCATCAGCAACTCCGTGCCACAAAAATGCCAGGAGAGCATCCGTCAGCTTTGACCCATCGCTCCGGATCAGACTTTTGGCGCTAACCTTTTTGAATTGACAAGCGAAAAGTTCAGCTCCCCCGTCTGAGGGGCCCCGCTGCGGGACGGGCGGGAGAGCGCCCCTAACCGTTTGTGACAGGTACGCTTCACCCCCCCCCCCCCCCCACACACACACACACCGGGGCACGGCAGGTACCGCTATGCGCACGGCATGCTGGGAGACGTCACCCGCGCACAGATGCACACCCACACACACACGCACACACACACACACACGCGCGCGCAGCAGGCCTCGCGCCCGGGCTCGGCCTCGGAGCCGGCGTCAAGCTGACGCGTGTGGACAGCTGTCATATGCTCCCGGTCCCCATCAGCGCACGGACCACTAGATCGCTTTCATCAGCCGCCGCCCCCGCGCGCTTCCCCCCCCCCGGATCGGGAACCCGCCCGCCGCCGCCGCCGCCGCCGCTAATTCAGACGGACATGTTTCTCCCGCTCCGACCGAAATAACTCCGCGTAACGCATCACCGGCCCTCGTACTGGGTACCGCGCGAGAGGAGGTCTTCGGCCAATCGGCAGCCCCGTCAAAAAAGGCCGCCACCTCCTTGACGAGAGTCTCCCCCGTCTCCACGGCGCCCGAGGGGTTGACGCACCCGGCGCGAGACCCAGTTTCTCGGAGTAAAAGGCCAGTAGCCCGAGGCCGCAGATGTCATCCGGTCGTCCGATCAGAGTCAATTTCAGCGTCCGTCCTCTTCGCTTCCCGGCTCCGCGTCAGCGCTCGATGCGACTTGACGGGTTGAATATGTGAAAAAGGCACTTCCTGCTGCTGGCGAAGATCCTAAACGCGTGCGGAGCCGCGAGCTGGGAGGGAGATGGACTGAAATGTCAGAGAACGCCTGACTCCGCCGTCTGGCTCTTCCCCGTACCTGCTCGTCCTGGTAAACACGCGCTTAGCCGCGAGGCGCGGTCTGCAGCCGAGCGGCTCATACAGCCCTCCCCCGGCCGTCACCGCCATCTTGTGCCTGTCGCGGAGATTCCGGAGCGTTCCGTCTGGGGCTCCGTCTCCGAGCTGACAGCCGGGCTGTCCTCGAGCAGGCGCGTTTAGCTGCGACCTCGGCTGCTGCGTGTAAGCGTGCTTTAATACACATTTACACACTACAGACACACAGTCGAATATACTATTCGAATGTACACACACTGCATACACTAAAATATACACACGCAAATGGACGGCGTGTAGCGCAGTGGGTAAGGAACTGGGCTTGTAACCGAAAGGTCGCAGGTTCGATTCCCGGGTAAGGACACTGCCGTTGTACCCTTGAGCAAGGTACTTGCTGAAATTGCTTCAGTATATATCTAGCTGTATAAATGGATACAATATAAAATGCTATGTAAAAGTTGTGTAAGTCGCTCTGGATAAGAGCGTCTGCTAAATGCCTGTAATGTAATGTAAAGTACATACAAATGCCATATATATATATATATTCATACGTACACTAATGCACACCTGTACACTATGTGCACTTACGTGCACTACTGTATTCTGAACATTATCACTACTGCTGTAACCCAAATACACAAGCTGTCATGTACAGCTCCATTGTAATGAACAGTTGTGTGAAAAATGGAAACACTGCCTCGTGGTCTCGGATTGACTCCGGCCAGTGGCTCCATAGGGCGACACGCGACTGGCGAATGCATCGCTCAGGGTTTGGGAGGGTTCCGTCAACTATGAGTCCGCATTCATCGTGCTCTAGTGACCCCAGCTGGTTGATCAGGTTTTCCCGTGGACTGCACACCAAAGCTGCATATGGTTCCACTCTATGGGATCTTACCTGTAGCCTGCGATTTGAAAAGAAGCAGCTGGCGGCACCACATCTTTTAGAGGAGAAATGTGAACGTTTACAGTCTCCTGAATCGGTGTTTTTACGCTTTAATGTGGCTGCGGTTGCTGATGATTGACCATTCTCAACTTGGGTGGGAATTGGACATGCTCAGCCCCATGTTGGGCACCAAACTAAAATAGAAATGGAAACAGAAATGTTCAGTAAGTTAGTAACGTATCACGTGTAGCCAGCATGGCTCATATGCACCGAGACTCACAATAGAGCCCACGATGCATCTGCAGCTCTGCAGGTACGATGTGACCTCTCTTCCACGAGATAGTCCATCAACTCATGCTTATTTGACGGAAGTGGACAGCGCTGGCTCAGCTGTTGTGCCGGCGCAGTATCTGCCATAAATGCCCTACCGTGTTCGGGTCTGGGGAGTAAGAAGGTCACAGGGCATGGACAAGCTGAGTGTTTCGCTGCTCAGACCGCTGGCTGACAGCTTGGGCGCTGTGCTCGGGGCTTTGCCATCCCTCTCAGCTCTTAAGCACCTCTCTCTGCGGGAGAGAAAGGCTGGAACATGCAGCGAAGACATTCACTCAGTACCCCCCCCCCCCCCCCCCCCCGCCCCGGGAGTCCGGTTCTGCTCAAGGCTTCTTCCTGCTATCAGTCAGGGAGTTTTTCCTCGCCAGTGTTGCCCTAGGCTCACTCTTTGGGGGCCGGTTCTCTGTAAAGCTGCTTTGTGACAAAGCTCCTTTGTTAAAAGCTCTATACAAATGAAATTGATTGATTGATTGATTGATTAATTGATTGATTGATTGATTGATTGAGGGTATGAGCACGCCCAAACCCAGTCAGGAAAATGTGCCCCATGTCCATACGGAACATACCAGAACTTGACTGTTTTTTTTCCGGTTGAATAACTACACATGTACTAAGTATTTTTACACAAACAGTCACGCTCTTTACGCTCTGCACACTACTGGTGCAGTTCAGTACGGAGTACAGCACATATTCATATTCACCTGCTCATTGGACATGTGACTCATGGAGCACAGTTCTCACGACGCAGTTGGAGTTTTAGTCCACTCTCAGGAATTTTGTAATGAAAAGTATCACTTAGTGCTCAAGTGAGATCACAGGACTCTTGAGCAGCCTTTTACTTGATGGAAAATCCCAAGGTCCTAAAATCTCATCTGAAAGGACTGGCACCGTTGTTATTGGTCTGCATCCCAGGGTTCGGGACTGCATTTCCTGGCAGTAAAAAAATAGAAAAAACAAGCGAAATGCCTCTCGGATTAAAGAGACGGGTTTACAGCGCGGTCTGGAGCGAGCAGAGATGCACTATGAGGCCTAAGTGTCCTTTTACTGCCCTTTAAACGAATTCTGATTCTGCTACCAAACATGCACCAAAGGGTCCAGTAATTGAACCCAGTGTGTGTGTGTGTGTGTGTGTGTGAGGATGTGTGTGTATGAAGATGTGGGGGCGTGTGTGTGTGTGTGTGTGTGTGTGTGTGTGTTTGTGGTTGGAGGTGGTGGTGGTGGTGGCAGGGGGGTTCTTGTGATATACATAACACCTGCTTGCTTGTGTTGTTTTTCTGGTCCATTTAAAGCTGACCTTTGATCTTTTCCATGATAACACAGCTCTAAAAGCGGCGCTCGGCGTTTTGGCAGGGGTTTAAAGGCAGCCTCAGAGAGCGATCGGGCGTCACCGCCTGACTCTGCCCGAGAGAGGACTCCGCACCCGTCTCTCACCCCAAATTAGTCCAGGCTGCTGTGCGGCGCTGCCTCTCGCCATCCCAGGCGGCTCCCATCACGACCACCTGGGGGGGGTGGGGGGTTTTAGCGCATTGTCACTCCAGGGGGGGGCATAGCCCGGGCCGGCCCCGTCCCTGACCTCTCCCCACCCCAACCTCCTCTGCTCCCGCTCAGGACCCGGCGCCCCCTCCAGGCCACAGCCAGAATGCGGCGGGCCCGCGACAGAGCCACGATCGCTGCCTCACATGCTCAGGGTCAGTCCTCCGTTACCGGGGCCAAACCAGGTACGCGGGCAGGATTTACCGCCATCGCGAAACGTGAAGCCGATCCGCGCACGCCGGGCGGCGGCCTCAGCCTCCCGACCCCTGCGTGGAGCCGCGCGGCGCTGAGAGGAAGGAGTCATCCGGGGCCGCGAACGGCGAACACTCCGAGCGCCGTCGACCGCGGCGCGTGGCATTTGGAGACATGGAAGAGCCTTCACGGTTGGCCAGGCCCCCGCTCGCTTACCCCACCCCCCCCCCGCGGCCCATCTACTCATCCCTCGTCCCGAGCGCTCCCCTTCCCTCCGACGGCGAGCGCGGTCCGTCTGCGCTGGAGCGGAAGTGAAGAAAATCAAAGCCTTTTCCCCCCAGAGGTAGAGAGAGGGCCCGCGCCGGCAGCCGCCGCTTCCGTCGAGGTGGACGTCTGGGAAGCGTCAATCACCCGTAACGCGTCCCCACGGTGACAGACCCAGTTAGGAAACCACTCTGCGTACTTTGACAGGAAGGGGGGGAAAAACAAAAAAAATTCCCGAATAACTTAAAGGTCGCCTCTGTCTGCCGAGGACAGGACACACAACAAAATCACTTCGGATGTTTTTTTTTAATTTTTTACGGATCACAAAAGAGTTTGTAATTGTTTAGTCTTAATTTAATTGCTGATTTTAATGTTTATAGGATTTTGTCTTTCTACATACTCAAGGTATGCAAGACTGCTTGCCTCCTAAAGCTGGTAAAAGGACCCTAATATGTAAGAATATTTGTTTCTGAAAGTTTACTTGGAGGCTGTGCTAGTTACAAGAATCCTGGACTGACCTTTTCTTAAGTGAGGAGAGATCTGCTCAGACAGATGGATGGACAGACAGTCAGACTGGTACTCACACACACACATACACACACACACACACACACAATGTTTATATCAAACATTGCTCTCACACCACAAACATCACAAATAACTAACCTTGCACATCACGCTTACAGTCCACACATCAAAAATCACCAGCATTGTACCTTAGGCTCAATCCACACATCGCTCATTAAAAATGAAACCGCACACTGCTCAGAGCTCACATCCCTTCCGTGTGCAGGATCAGAATGTTTTATTAACGATACATTCTGCAGTGACTTTGTACCGATGTTTCTGCTCCGCATTGACCGCGATTTTATTTTTTATTTTTTCCACTTCATGCCATTTTCCTTTGTATTTGTCTGTGGTTGAACCTCCCCAGTACCCCAGATAGATGTTATACCCGCAAAAGAAAAAAACATCACATTCTAAATGATGATAGCTCAGGAGGTAAGACCGATTGGCTGGCTGTCGGAGGGTTGCCTGTTCAAACCCCGCCCTGGGCGTGTCGAAGTGTCCTTGAGCAAGACACCTAACCCCTAACTGCTCTGGCGAATGAGAGGCATCAATTGTAAAGCGCTTTGGATAAAAGCGCTATATAAATGCAGTCCATTTACCATTTACCATGATGACATCACCCACCACTCTTATACCCCACAGCTCTCTCACAAGTAACACCATCCATGCTCCTTCACACCACCATTAGCACATCACACGCTCGCATCACACGCAGAGCACCAAACACGCTCTCTCAACACCGCATGCATAGGGTCTGCCAGAGGGAGACAAAGTCAAGCACTGGGCATAGTTTCTGCAGTCACACAGGGATGGGAGGCAATCTGATCGCTGGACCGAAAAGAGCCTGGATGTCCCGGTGGGGGAAGAACAGCCGCGGCTGGATCGACCTCTGCCCTCCCCATCCCTCCCGCAGCTGTTCGCCCTGACGTGACCCCTCCGCCTCCGTGTCCGGGGAGCTTAATGGCTCTCGTTGCGGTTGTGGGCGAGCGCGCGTTTCCGTACGCGCGCTCGAGAGTGTGCATTCACACACACCCCCCCCCCCCCAAACCCGCCCCCCCACCCCTTCAACCGACACCAAGGCGCACCAGGGAAAATGGTTCTTGCACCTGAGAAGACACGAGCAGAGGACCTGAGAAGAGGGGTCTTCACCCAGGAGTCCTAGCTCAGGCGGGGCGCTAGCAAAGAGACCGCGATGCAGGTTCGCTTCAGCAGGACCCGCGGAAAACGTTTCCGAGTGTAAAAAACACTTTGGGATGAAAGCTTCCACGGTACGGTACCAAAAAACCTTTTCGAGGAAATATTTGTTTGCTTTCAGCGGGGTGGATGTAAACTGTTGATGTCAGACATCCTCTTAGAGCAAACACGGCTTACAGCCCCTGCATTTTTACGTGGCAGGGGCTAAAAACAACCCTGCGGCAGACACGTACTCGCATTTCCGCTCTTGCCTCTCTCTCTCTCTCTCTCTCTCTGTCTCTCTCTCCCTCCTCCCTCGCTCTTTTCTCGCTTGGCAGAAAGTCGGTACACTTAAGCTCTCCCCGTAATAAAATCGCTGTTGCCGCGGTAGTTGTCGGTGCAAAAAGTCAGCGGTTCTCCCGGGAGGAACATTGATCTAAAAGCCCCCGGCCTCTCTCTCTCCCGGCACTCCTCGCGCGCCTCCTCCGCGCCTCCTCCGCGCGGCTGTTCCCCTCCAGTGAGCAGAGCATCTCCGCTGGCGTGGAAATGTGTCGGAGAGGTCAAGTAGAAGTTCTTCTTGCAGTCAGCAGAAAACTTGGCGCGGCAGGGTTTGAGCGTCTGGCCGCTGGACGGGGCCTTGGCACCGAGGCTGAACCGGGGGGGGGGGGGGGTGGGGGGGAGTGAGGGGAGGAGGAGGAGGAGGAGGAGGAGGAGGAGGAGGGCTTCGAAGAGTGCCTGGGCCAAGGGGAGGCAGCTGCAGTCACCCTGGGGCCTGTTCCTGAGGGCCGGTGGCCTGTCGACCCCCTGGCACTGCTGGGGGAAATGGGTTAGGGTGAGCAGGGCAGGAAGAACTAAAAAACATCATTTCCTGTTCTGTACAATTCAGAATAAGTCAGGCGCTCCCAGGGTGTGAGGATCGGCCCGGGAGCGCTTCCTGCCAGCCCGAGCTTGTGAGACGAGGCGGGGACGCGTGTTCCGCGCGGAGCGCGAGCCGCCGAGGCAGGAAACCGCGTCAGTAAAAGACGGCGCTCGCCGGGCGGGCGCGAGGAGCCGCGGCGTGGCGTCGACGCGGGCCCTCGTCCGTCCGGCGGAAACGCCGGTCCCCGCGATCGTTTTTTTCCCGATCCGGCGCAGAACCGCGGTGAATTATTCACGCCGCGCCGCGCGCCGGGAGGACGGGCTTTCAGCCCAGCCGCCGCCGAACAAAACAGCCATTATCTGCAAGAATAATTCCACAGAAATTCTGAATACGGAAAAGGACAATGGACACACACACACACACACGCACATACATGCACACACACACACACGCACATACATGCACACACACACACGCACACACACACACACACACACACGCACATACATGCACACACACACACACACGCACACACACACACACGCACATACATGCACACACACACACACACACACACACGAGCCCCCTCCGACCTCACCTTCGAAGCAATCCATGCCCCTTTGTCCTTTATTCGGTAGCAATTTCTGCGAGAAGCAAAGTGCAAGCAGATAATAGCCCGGGCCCGGCCCGGTAATAAGCAGAGGAGGACCCTGGGTAATGAAAATCAGCATCCTGGCAGGACAGGGACCGAGCAGGCACACAAAGACTCCTTGTGCGAGCACGTTGTTAATATTCCCCGAGCTGTCGTTTGTAGAGCCATTACAAAGGCTTTAAAAAGGGGAGCGAAACACAATACAGTGGCGAGCCAGGAGCCCCCCGGACGGCCCGGGGTAATGGCCTTAATGCTTTTATCTTGCAGACGGTGTGAGTAAACAGCGCCCCTCCGCACCGCCATTCAATTACGCGCACATTTCCCGCGTCCTTCATCCGGACGGCGCGGAGCGCGGATCAAAGGCAGCCGCGAGAGCTGCCGGGGCCCGCCATTATTTATCCGCCGCCGCCGGCGGCCGGGTGACTTCACGGCGCATTATGGCGCATTGTACCGGGAGTGCAGGCTTCACAGCGCATTATGGCGCATTGTAGTGGGAGTGGGGCTTCACAGCGCATTATGGCGCATTGTACCGGGAGCACGGGCTTCACAGCGCATTATGGCGCATTGTACCGGGAGCACGGGCTTCACAGCGCATTATGGCGCATTGTAGCGGGAGTGGGGCTTCACAGTGCATTATGGCGCATTGTACCGGGAGTGGGGCTTCACGGCGCATTATGGCGCATTGTAGCGGGAGTGGGGGCTTCACGGCGCATTATGGCGCATTGTACCGGGAGTGGGGCTTCACGGCGCATTATGGCGCATTGTAGCGGGAGTGGGGCTTCACAGAGCATTATGGCGCATTGTAGCGGGAGCGGGGGCTTCACAGCGCATTATGGCGCATTGTACCGGGAGTGGGGGCTTCACAGCGCATTATGGCGCATTGTACCGGGAGTGGGGCTTCACGGCGCATTATGGCGCATTGTACCGGGAGTGGGGGCTTCACGGCGCATTATGGCGCATTGTAGCGGGAGTGGGGGCTTCACGGCGCATTATGGCGCATTGTAGCGGGCGTGGGGCTTCACAGCGCATTATGGCGCATTGTACCGGGAGTGGGCTTCACGGCGCTTATGGCGCATGTACCGGGAGTGGGGGCTTCACAGCGCATTATGGCGCATTGTTACCGGGAGTGGGGGCTTCACAGCGCATTATGGCGCATTGTACCGGGAGTGGGGTTTCACAGCGCATTATGGCGCATTGTACCGGGAGGGGCTTCACGGCGCATTATGGCGCATTGTACGGGAGTGGGGGC
Source organism: Anguilla rostrata (assembly GCF_018555375.3). Classification (NCBI taxonomy): domain Eukaryota; kingdom Metazoa; phylum Chordata; class Actinopteri; order Anguilliformes; family Anguillidae; genus Anguilla; species Anguilla rostrata. Next base: position 7,954,301 of record NC_057941.1, on the reverse strand, counting down.
TTCATGGCGCATTATGGCGCATTGTACCGGGAGTGGGGGCTTCACGGCGCTTATGGCGCATTGTAGGGAGTGGGGGCTTCACGGCGCATTATGGCGCATTGTAGCGGGAGTGGGGGCTTCACGGCGCATTATGGCGCATTGTAGCGGGAGTGGGGACTTCACGGCGCATTATGGCGCATTGTAGCGGGAGTGTGGCTTCACAGCGCATTATGGCGCATTGTACCGGGAGTGGGGCTTCACGGCGCATTATGGCGCATTGTACCGGGAGTGGGGGCCTCACAGCGCATTATGGCGCATTGTAGCGGGAGTGAGGACTTCACGGCGCATTATGGCGCATTGTAGCGGGAGTGTGGCTTCACAGCGCATTATGGCGCATTGTACCGGGAGTGGGGCTTCACGGCGCATTATGGCGCATTGTAGCGGGAGTGTGGCTTCACGGCGCATTATGGCGCATTGTAGCGGGAGTGGGGCTTCACAGCGCATTATGGCGCATTGTACCGGGAGTGGGGGCTTCACGGCGCATTATGGCGCATTGTAGCGGGAGTGGGGGCTTCACGGCGCATTATGGCGCATTGTAGCGGGCGTGGGGCTTCACAGCGCATTATGGCGCATTGTACCGGGAGTGGGGCTTCACGGCGCGTTATGGCGCATTGTACCGGGAGTGGGGGCTTCACAGCGCATTATGGCGCATTGTACCGGGAGTGGGGGCTTCACAGCGCATTATGGCGCATTGTACCGGGAGTGGGGTTTCACAGCGCATTATGGCGCATTGTACCGGGAGTGGGGCTTCACGGCGCATTATGGCGCATTGTACCGGGAGTGGGGGCTTCATAGCGCATTATGGCGCATTGTACCAGGAGTGGGGGCTTCACGGCGCATTATGGCGCATTGTAGCGGGAGTGGGGCTTCACGGCGCATTATGGCGCATTGTAGCGGGAGTGGGGCTTCACGGCGCATTATGGCGCATTGTAGCGGGATGGGGACTTCACGCGCATTATGGGCATTGTAGCGGGAGTGTGGCTTCACAGCGCATTATGGCGCATTGTACCGGGATGTGGGGCTTCACGGCGCATTATGGCGCATTGTACGCGGAGTGGGGGCCTCACAGGCCATTATGGCGCATTGTAGCGGGAGTGGGACTTCACGGCGCATTATGGCGCATTGTAGCGGGAGTGTGGCTTCACAGCGCATTATGGCGCATTGTACCGGGAGTGGGCTTCACGGCGCATTAGCGCTTGTACGGGAGGTGGCTTCACAGCGCATTATGGCGCATTGTACGGGAGTGGGGCTTCACAGCGCATTATGGCGCATTGTACCGGGAGTGGGGCTTCACGGCGCATTATGGCGCATTGTACCCGGGGCGTGGGCTTCACGGCGCATTATGGCGCATTGTACCGGGAGTGGGCTTCACAGCGCATTATGGCGCATTGTAGGGGAGTGGGGCTTCACAGCGCATTATGGCGCATTGTACGGGAGCCGGGCTTCACAGCGCATTATGGCGCATTGTACCGGGAGGGGCTTCACAGCGCATTATGGCGCATTGTAGCGGAGTGGGGCTTCACAGCGCATTATGGCCATTGTACCGGGAGTGGGGCTTCACGGCGCATTATGGCGCATTGTACGGGAGTGGGGCTTCACGGCGCATTATGGCGCATTGTACCGGGAGTGGGCTTCACGGCGCATTATGGCGCATTGTAGCGGGAGTGGGGCTTCACAGAGCATTATGGCGCATTGTACGGGAGCGGGGCTTCACAGCGCATTATGGCGCATTGTACCGGGAGTGGGGCTTCACAGCGCATATGGGCCATTGTACCGGGAGTGGGGCTTCACGGCGCATTATGGCGCATTGTACGGGAGTGGGGCTTCACGGCGCATTATGGCGCATTGTAGCGGGAGTGGGGCTTCACAGCGCATTATGGCGCATTGTAGCGGGGTGGGGCTTCACAGCGCATTATGGCGCATTGTACGGAGTGGGCTTCACGGCACTTATGGCGCATTGTACCGGGAGTAGGCTTCACAGCGCATTATGGCGCATTGTACCGGAGTGGGGCTTCACAGCGCATTATGGCGCATTGTACGGGAGTGGGTTTCACAGGCATTATGGCGCATTGTACCGGGAGTGGAGGCTTCACGCGCATTATGGCGCATTGTACCGGGTGGGGGCTTCATCAGCGCATATGGCGCATACGTCGGGAGTGGGGACTTCACGCGCATATGCCACAAGCCTCTGCACGTCGCGCAGTACGAGCGATGTCACGGCAGTGGCGTTCACGCGCATTATGCGCCATTTTGTACGGCTAGCTGGTTGATCACGGCGCTTAGGTCCATTGAGCGGTGTGTGCTTCACAGCGCATTGGCGCATGTACCGATGGGGCTCACGGCGATTATGGCGCATGCGGGAGTGGGGGCCCAAGGTTGGCTTGTGAGCGTGGGGGGTGGGCTTCACGCCGCTATGGCTCATTGATAGGGTTGACAGGTGTGCGCTTCACAGCGCATGGCGCATGTACCGGGAGGTGGTCTTCACTGGCGCATTAGGTGGCATTGTACTGGAGGTGGTCAGGGCGATATGGCGCATTGTACGGGAGCTGGCTTCAACAGCGCATTATGCGCATTTACCGAGTGGGGGCTCAACAGCGCATTATGCAATGTACGTGAGTGGGCTTCACGGCGCATTATGGCATATGTAGACGCGAGGGCTTCACAAGCGCATGTATGGCCATGTACCGGGATGGCAATTCCAACGGCGCTTTGCGCATTGATACGAGTGGGGCTTCACAGCGCATTATGGCGCATTGTACCGGGAGTGGGGCTTCACAGCGCATTATGGCGCATTGTACCGGAGTGGGGTTTCACAGCGCATTATGGCGCATTGTACCGGGAGTGGGGCTTCACGGCGCATTATGGCGCATTGTACCGGGAGTGGGGCTTCATAGCGCATTATGGCGCATTGTACCGTGGAGTGGGGGCTTCACGGCGCATTAATGGCGCATTGTACGGGAGTGGGGCTTCACGGCGCATTATGGCGCATTGTAGCGGGAGTGGGGGCTTCACGGCGCATTATGGCGCATTGTAGCGGGAGTGGGGACTTCACGCGCACTTATGGCGCATTGTAGCGGGAGTGTGGCTTCACAGCGCATTATGGCGCATTGTACCGGGAGTGGGGCTTCACGGCGCATTATGGCGCATTGTACCGGAGTGGGGGCTCACAGCGGCATTATGGCGCATTGTAGCGGGAGTGAGGACTTCACGGCGCATTATGGCGCATTGTAGCGGAGTGTGGCTTTCACAGCGCATTATGCGCATTGTACCGGGAGTGGGGCTTCACGGCGCATTATGGCGCATTGTAGCGGGAGTGTGGCTTCACAGCGCATTATGGCGCATTGTAGCGGGAGTGGGGCTTCACAGCGCATTATGGCGCATTGTACCGGGAGTGGGGCTTCACGGCGCATTATGGCGCATTGTACCGGGAGTGGGGCTTCACAGCGCATTATGGCGCATTGTACCGGGAGTGGGGCTTCACAGCGCATTATGGCGCATTGTAGCGGGAGTGGGGCTTCACAGCGCATTATGGCGCATTGTAGCGGGAGTGGGGCTTCACAGCGCATTATGGCGCATTGTAGCGGAGTGGGCTTCACGGCGCATTATGGCGCATTGTACCGGGAGTGGGGCTTCACAGCGCATTATGGCCCATTGTAGCGGGAGTGGGGCTTCACGGCGCATTATGGCGCATTGTACCGGGAGTGGGGCTTCACGGCGCATTATGGCGCATTGTACCGGGAGTGGGGCTTCACAGCGCATTATGGCGCATTGTACCGGGAGTGGGGCTTCACGGCGCATTATGGCGCATTGTACCGGGAGTGGGGCTTCACAGCGCATTATGGCGCATTGTAGCGGGAGTGGGGCCTCACAGCGCATTGTACCGGGAGTGGGGCTTCACAGTGCATTGTACCGGGAGTGGGGCTTCACAGCGCATTATGGCGCATTGTAGCGGGAGTGGGGGCTTCACGGCGCATTATGGCGCATTGTACCGGGAGTGGGGCTTCACAGCGCATTATGGCTCATTGTAGCGGGAGTGGGGCTTCACAGCGCATTATGGCGCATTGTAGCGGGAGTGAGGCTTCACAGTGCATTATGGCGCATTGTACCGGGAGTACAGGCTTCACAGCGCATTATGGCGCATTGTAGCGGGAGTGGGGCTTCACAGCGCATTATGGCGCATTGTATCGGGAGTGGGGCTTCACGGCGCATTATGGCGCATTGTAGCGGGAGTGGGGCTTCACGGCGCATTATGGCGCATTGTACTGGGAGCGCAGGCCTCACAGCGCCGAGCGCAAACACGGTCGGCGAGGAGAGAGCGCGGCCGACGGCGTCGCTATCCCACAAGCCCCTTGCAGTCGCGCAGACCGCAAGCCGATGGCCACGCCGGCGCGTCGCGCGTTCCCCATCTCACCTTCCCGCCCTTTACTATGTATGGCTAGCATGTTTTTTGAAGCACGGGCTGAAGAACGTACCAGAACCGCGGTGCGGTCCAACAGCCGTGGGCCCAGCGCTGGAGGCAGAGGGCCCAGGTGACGGAGGGGGGCGGGGGGTGGGGGGGTCTTGATGATGCGGGTGGGGGGGGGGGCGGAATTCGCGCACATGCATGGCCTTCATGACTAATTCAGAGGCGTCATCTGACAGGGCTGCTGCTGTTTCCACGGGGCCCCAGGCTGGCTGCAGCGCGGGGAAGGTAGAATGTCAATCTCACACTCGACTGGCGCTCAGGTGTGTAAACAAATGCACTGGAGGGGGGGGGTTGGGGGGGCAGGCTTGATGTTTTACACCAAACACACAATGCACAATAAATACACAATGCAAGGCCTCACAAAATGAAATGTTCAATAAAAGAAACCGTTTGGCACTTAGAGTGCCATTGTGGCACTACTGTACAAAACACAAACAGAATATTACACAAATCAACATGTAAAAAACCATCACTACACAATTCAACACAAAAAGTGCTTGGACATATATATATATACACAGACATATATACAGTACATAATTTAAAATGTACATTAAAAATACCAAGAGAAAACGAGGCTAACAGGCTAGCAGGCTAGCAGCGCCCTCCATGGCTGTTCAGTGAGACCTGCCTGTACATCGAGCCTCAAAGGCTTAACGGCAGCCAGCATCATCTGTATCTGCAGTCAGCCTCTGATAAGGCCCCTCCCTCCCCGTAGAGCACCCCACTGAACCGCAGGAGTAACATTTTATTTACAGTAAAAAGTTGTCATTGGGCCGAGGCTTGAATAAAATGGAATAAATGCTGTTTAGTAAGCAGGCACAAATAGAGGTGAATAATTTATGGGCGCCTCTGCGCAGAGCATATGCACGGCTGGGCTTCTGCCCGCGTGCTGGAACAGGCAGCGCTGGCTCTCTGCCTCTTATGGGACACGGACAGAGTGCCACTACGAGGCACTGAACTTCAGGAGCCTTCTCTCCTCTCCTTCCTCTCTCCTTCCCCTCTCTCTCTCTCTCTCTCTCTCTGCGGAGCTCTGTCTCTCTCTCCCTCTCTCTCTGCGGAGCTCTGTCTCTCTCTCTCTCTCCGTGCCGCTCCGACGTGTGGCGACACTTCGCTCCTCTCTGCAAGCGGCCCTGAATAATGGAGGCGGGCGGCGGGTGGCGGCGGCGCGGCGGCGGCGGTGGCATTAATGAAACATGGCGGCGGGCGGCGCGGGAGGACGCGCGCCGTGAATAATTCAGCCGCCAAATATCACAGCAACCGTCACGGCAACGGTGATGCAGAGCTGAGCCTGGCCGTCCCACAAGCCCCATACCCGCCATTACACACACACCGCACACCTCACTGTTACACACACACCACACACCCCACTATTACACACACATCACACACCCCACTATTACACACACACGCCACGCATCCCACTATTACACACACACTGCACACCTCACTGTTACACACACACCACGCACCCCACCATTACACACACACTGCACACCTCACTGTTAAACACACACCACACACCACGCACCCCACCATTACACACACACTGCACACCTCACTGTTACACACACACCACACACCACACACCCCACTATTACACACACACCACACACCACAAACCTAACTATTACACACACATCACACACCCCACTATTACACACACACGCCACGCACCCCACCATTACACACACACCACAAACCTAACTATTACACACACATCACACACCCCACTGTTACACACACACCACAAACCTAACTATTACACACACACTGCACACCTCACTGTTACACACACACCACACACCCCACTATTACACACACATCACACACCCCACTATTACACACACACCATGCACCCCGCCATTACACACACACCGCACACCTCACTGTTACACACACACCACACACCACGCACCCCACTATTACACACACACCACAAACCTAACTATTACACACACACTGCACACCTCACTATTACACACACACCACAAACCTGACTATTACACACACATCACACACCCCACTGTTACACACACACCACACACCCCACTATTACACACACACCACACACCCCACTATTACACACACACCACACACCCCACTATTACACACACACCACACACCACGCACCCCACTATTACACACACACCACACACCACAAACCTAACTATTACACACACATCACACACCCCACCATTACACACACTGCACACCTCACTGTTACACACACACCACGCACCCCATTATTACACACACACCACACACCACAAACCTAACTATTACACAAACACCACACACCCCACTATTACACACACACCACACACCCCACTATTACACACACACGCCACGCACCCCACTATTACACACACACCACACACCACAAACCTAACTATTACACACACATCACACACCCCACTATTACACACACACGCCACGCACCCCACTATTACACACACGCCACACCCCTCATCATTACACACACATCACACACCTCACTGTTACACACACACGCCACACACCCCACCGTTACTCACACACACTACTCACCCCATCATCACACACACCACACACGTCACTGTCACACACAAGACCACACACCTCACCATTGCACACACACCATACACCTCATCATTACACACACAGCACACACCCCACAATTACACACACAACATACACCCCACTGTTACACACACAACATACACCCCACTGTTACCACCTGGTGTAAAACAGTATAGTGCGGGGCTGGGTGATGGATCTGGAGCACCAGGCTGCATCAAGGCATGGGCAGGGGAGGAACAGGGCTGAATCAGGCCATGACCATCGATCGAGGGACAGGGCTGGAGTGATCCCGCAGACTCAGGGCCAGGAAACAGGCTGGGGTGGTCTGTGAACTCAGGGCGGGGGAGGGGCAGGAGCTCTAGGGAAAAAGAAACAGGTTCAGAAGATAAGGTTATGCACTATAAAGTAGTACCATGTGCTTGTTCTAACCAGGGCATCTGTTCTTTCTGTTTATATCTGCGGCTGAGGTTACTTGTCCAAAACCATCTGTCAGGATGGAGAGACAATGGAATGACTGCAAGTGAAATGTGCACATGTATGGATGCCAGCAATGAAATGAAATATTACAGACATGCATTGTATAGCTCTGCAGGCCCTGCCTCTGGTCTTACCCCCCCTGCAGGTTCGGGTTGGAATTGCACTCTGTGACATAAACAGAGCGGTTGTCTCCATGCTGTAAATGCTCCTCTCAGAGGAAGCTGTTTTACTGTACTGAGTGCAGTTTGGTGCCAGCTCTGTATCTCTGTTTAGAGGACTTTAAATACACGTAAGTTATTGGTCTGGCAGAACATCCTGCCCGTAACAGTCTGCGGATTGTCACGTTAACCCTTGACTGTCTGTCACCCCCTCTTTCCACCAACCACTGCCCCACCCCCGCACCTGGAGGACATTTCCAACCCCCTCGCCCCACATGCACATGCACACAAATAACCCTACGGCGCATGTTAAAGTAAGCACTCCCCCAGATACCTGCATGCAAGCAAATGTGTAGAAATGAATGGAAACTGATGGGGCCACAGTGGTAGAAGAATAAGTGACAGCTAAGGTACCATCCCTCTCGCACGCCCATCCTTATGGAATATAGTGATGATATAGTGAAGACGTATGAACGGAATGGACTGCATTTACATAGCACTTTTATCCAAAGCGCTTTACAATTGATGCCTCTCAATATTGCAACACGTGTTGCCAGACAGCCAGACAGCCCTGGGTTTAGCAGTGTGTACTGAGCAGAGCGTGATGGAGCATTAAAGACTTTTCTCTCTCTCACGGTGGTGAGGGTCGGGTGTGCTGAGCGTGGAGGGGGTTGTGGGAGGGGTAGTGCGGGGTGCTGTGGGGGGCAGTGGGGGGCGTAGGGGGCAGTGGGGGGTGCTGTGGAGGGGCATTAGGGGGTGCTGTGGGGGAGGGGTGCTGGGAGGGCAGTAGGGGGGTGCTGTGGAGGGGCAGTGGGGGGCGTGGGGGCGTGGTTGGAGGGCAGTAGGGGGTGCTGTGGCGGGGCAGTAGGGGGGTTTTGGAGGGGCAGTAGGGGGGTGCTGTGGAGGGGCAGAGTTTGGGGAGGCGCAGGCCGCGGTTCTCTCCCGACGGAGCACTCCGAACCCCGGCGGCCGACACACGCGCCAAGCGGGCGGGCCGCCTCCGGCCCCCCGGCGCCAGCGCCGACACATCTTCGCACAGACAGCTCGGCGACTTCCAGCCCTTAATGGCCCTTATCTTAATCTGCCCTAAAAGCCTCTCCCATCTGAGAGGGGGCTGAGCTTTTCACCTTCGCAAATTCACTTTTAATAACCTTTTCTTCTGCCCCCCCCCCCGCCCTCCCTGCATTGTCCATTTGTTTTTCCTCTCCGGTTTTTTTTTCTTCCTTGCGGTCAGGGCAGACGGCCATGAGCTCCACGGTTTTAACAGCGCCTAAGTGGGCTGTTGTCATTGGCCGCCTCTCTGGCGCGCTCTTATGGCTCTTCTATCAATGGGGTTTGGGGGGGTTGGGGGATTGGGGGGGGGGGGTCAGGCCTGTGTGGGCCACAGCCTTGAGCCGCAGCCCCTGTCTTTTCAACAGTCTTAAAACCCTGAGCATGTCAGGGAATTATAGATCTGCTGTTATTGTTCAATCCCACACAAACAGACAGGACAAGCCTGCCTCAGACAGCTACAGCTAAACACCCTATCGTCTTGCGTTTAAATCGCTGAAAGCAAATTAAATATTAATGTGTTACCATAGCATTCCTACCCGACCATTAAAAATGAAAAAATCTGCAGAAAGGAGTAGTTCTTTGTTTAAAAAAATGCAAACAAAAATCCATGTCCTTCTACCAAAACCACGATGTTTTTAGGACAATACAAGCGCCGGCCTTGCACATCTTCATGTTCAGATTCTTGTTTATCTAGAATTTAGCAACCTAACAATACACAGACAAACCTTTTTTTATGTACTTTTCTTATCATAGATATCATATATGGGTACGTTCAATACATGTAGACTTACATACGTATATTTCATCCCGACACATTCGGTCACATGCTTACACACACACATATGCACACACACACACACACACACACCACATATGCACACACGCACACGCACACATACCACATACACACACACACTCACACATACGCATACACACTCACACATACTCACACTCACACACACACACACATACGCATACACACTCACACATACTCACACTCACACACACACACACACACACATACCACATACGCACACACACTCACACATACGCATACACACTCACACGTACTCACACTCACACACACACACACACCTACCACATACGCATACACACACACACATACACACACAGAGACCCATGTACACAGATATTTGAGAAAGTTACAAGGCCCCTTGGTGTATTCATCCACGTAGACGGCATGAATGGAATTCAATTATTCATGGCAATAGCAGAGTAAACAAAGGAGGACAAAGTATTTATCAATGGAACCCTATACACAAATGTGAAAGTTGAAAGAGGATATAGAAAAAGGGCAAGTCTATCCTCTGAGGTTAGGTAGGCATCTATAATGCATTACGGCTGGTTATTAATGGTTGAGTGAAAGCAATACACCGGCCAGCATGTAGCTGACATTGAATTTTTACATATAACATCTTCCTTCCATGTCATGTTTATAAAAAAACAACATATATATTTCTGTCACTCTGAAGCAAGGCCAAACACTAGCGTATGAACTGCACCCACGCTAAGCCAAACCTGTCAAAGCCAAAGATGGGCTTGGACTGCAATGTGTGGTCTCTGAGTCCCCCTAGTGGTTAAGAAATGGAATTGCAACATGATGTCACAGGCACAGTTTGCCCTAACCTGGAGATTACCTGCATTTCTGGGTGATGAAGATGAAGAATGATGAAGCTAAAGTTAGCCAGTTCTACACAGAACAAGTGCCGTACATTTACCTTTCCGCTACCGAACTAGAAGGTTTGGTGATAAATTTGTCGAGGCTAATATCTAATATATTTATAAATGGAGATATCTCAACGGGCAGGATGGCCAGACACATGCCAGAGCTGGGCATTACCTAATATTTTATGGTTTGGTACACAGCATCTGTCCCTGGAAACCAAACAAATCTCACCTGTACTGGTGTTATCACGCTCAGTAGCTGCCTGCCTTATATCAGAAGCATGCCAATTAGCAGTGTCAGAAGTTACAGCTGAAGCAGACCATGGCACTATAAAAACACTGCATTCAGAGAATGGATGCAAGAGGCGGTGCTATGTTTTATTTAACTTTTCCTTTTAAAACATGCTTGCACTGGAAAATGGAACTGTAGCGTTTTGCACCCAAATATATCTTCTTGGAAACTGAACGTTATTGCGTGCAGAAGGCTAAGCTACAATTACCACACTGCCCCAATATCCTCCCTGTGACAGCCGACCTGGGACCCTGGTGGCATGTATGACCTCCATCAGGAAATCAAGTGTCTGGCCTCCAACTGTGGGAGAGAGTATGGGGGATTATCAGAAGGGCCAGAAGGACAGGAGACCAGCTGTGGGTCTACTTCAGCCCCCTGTTAGTTAAAGTATAATTCAAACATAACTTTATGAGTGTCCTGTGTGTGTTGTCCCCAAAGAGCCAATTTTTTTTTTTTAATTAACAAATATAAAACAAGCTTATGTAAACTCCGTCGTGGTTCTGTAACCAGCTTACGCTAATCCTGATAAAAGTGCCTTCTCACAGGAAATTAGAAATCAAGCCCTGTTTGCTTCTGATACAGTGAAGTGAGGATATGAAACATTCGGATGACAAAGTAAACAAAAATGGAAAAATACAACTTTATAATATAATGTCTATTAATGTTTTTGTCATTAAATATGCATGTATCATTCCAAATTCTGTACATTCAACACACGTTATATTCACTATTAGTCTATAATATTATTCAAATTAGAATTATATGCTTCTGAGCTGACGGCTGTATTTGGACATGAACAGTGGACCAGTGCTGCAGCTTCAGTTTGTTCACAAGACGCTACTTCTCTGAAAACGATCAGTTCCTGGATTGAGCACAAATGATTGATAAAGGGATGTATTACGTCCAAACAAGCACTTTCCCAGGGTTTAATGTTTCCAGAGCATATCTGCTCTGTTTCTATGGAGTTCCCTTTATCATTACACATCTTTTATGTCTTGAAAACAGTCTTGAAAACACTATTCAGTGTTAAAGCGACCCCGGATTGACAGTGCAGCACTCAGCGGCTCGACGGCGTTGTTTTCTTTCAGAAATAGCGTGAGAATCGCCTCGGTCATTAGCCTCGCGCTTTTTTGGCACTGCCGTTGCGGCTGAGAGTGTTGTGTGGGGAGAAGAGGCCGTTGAGAGACGGGTCTTCTGTGAAAGCAGCAGAATGGGGAGAGGCTCAGTCCGCACTGTGAGGTGATGATCTCTCTCTCTGTCCCGCCTGAAAGCCCACGGTCAGGTCAGGCATTATGCACCCGACTATCGGTAAGAGGGAAATGTGCTTGGTTAGGTGATTTTGCGTCACAAATCATGAACATTATATGTCTCAAATCAGAAACATTCCATGAGTTTTGGACTTACATAATACACATAAAAATAAATAGAACATAAGTAAAGTAGACCACCTATTGTACTGTAAAATTCACGCATGTCAGTTTTTTATGGTGCCACTACTATATGACACTTTTGACAGGTTTCGCTGGAGTTGGTGGCTATTGTTCTCAAGAATTAGTTTCAGTTTATAGTACATCTAGACATTACATAGCTTATCTGCCAAAACTGGATCTGCCCTGATAGCAATGCCTCCAATGTTAAATCTCATGAGTTTATCCTCCTAAGACTCTACAGAAAGTTTCAGTATTTTAATTTTTTGTGTCTTGGGTGAAAAAACGTGTTGTAGTGAAATGTTTTCCGAAAGTGTTATCTATTTTGTTTTTATCGAATGTCCCTTGCAGTGTAGATTTCAGCATAGTAGAATGGATGAATTTCTACTATCGCTTCTCCAAAAGGAATCATCATGTTTTTTGTTTTTAATATTTAAAAAAATACTCAATACGTTTTGTTCAGAACAGTCTGTAATTCTGAAATGGTCCTCTGCAAAGTCCTCCAAAGATGGTTTCAGCAGACTGCGGATCACCAATATCAAACGGGGTGCCAGTTGAAGTTGAACTGCAGTAGTGACACCTACTTCCCACAATTATCTTAGTAAGAGAGACACTTCTTAGGTGTCCAGTCAGTATTTCTCAATGCAAGAATGTCTATCAGGGCCTAAAGTGATGAAAGACCTCAGATTTATTGTATGAAAAAAAATTATCACACAAACCCTGCAAACACTGGGGAATAGATCTTTTTCAAACTGCTCATTTTGCCTGCTATACAGATTCATGTCAACTAAAATAGTAGAAAGAGATCTTTCAAGTGTCCCAACCAGCATTTTCGCACATGTAAACAAATACCCACAGCTCTGCTATAGACCCTTGAAGTGTCATTTACTGTCCACGCGTCAGGTCTGCTTCATCCAGTTAGCCGTACAGTCACCTGCAGACCACAGCGGGCTTGACAGAGGTAGGTATGCGTGTACCCTGTCCTCACAGCAGGGAGAACTGGCTGCCGTTCGCTTGGCTGGAACGTGCAGATCCTGGCCGCTCGGCTCGCGTGCTTACGTTATCTCCGCTTGGAGAAGGACGTGTCACGGCGCCTGCCGCACGTCCGGTGAGCGAACCTCGCGAACCCAAAGCCCTTCGCTGTCTGAAGCTTAAAGGCCGCCCCCCCGCGCGCACTCGTTCTCTCGCTAAACGCCGCTAACGTCGAGGGGGTCGATGGTATCACGCTATCCCCGTTCTCCGGCGGGAACCCAGCCTTATCACAGCCGCTGCGTCCCGGGCTCCTTCTCTAACAGCAGCGCCGGGCCTCTCATTGTTAACAGCGAGGCCACACGCTTGGGCCCTGATACGTACACTCAACAGTAAATCCTTCACACCTTACTGTTTTTTTTTTTTTAAACTTTCGTTTCTTTTCCCCCTCCTCCTCCTCCTCCTCCTCCTCCTCCTTCCTTTCAATAGCGGCGATCGGCAAGGGCTACAGCGGAAAAAAAACAAACGCGGAGTCACGGCGCGTTTCACCACAATACCAGGGATCAAGCTGTCTCTTAGCCCCCCCGCGTTCGAGAGGCGGCGGCGTCGGGTTACCCGCGCTCCCCCTCTCGCCCGCGTTCGCCGCTAAACATCACAATGCGCCCGTAGAGAGCGCGCGGGCGAGCGCGAGCCCCATCCCGAGCTGTCCGTCAGCGTGATAAAGGCCTCGCTGACGGGCCGAGCGAGCGCGGGGGATGGGGGGCGGGGGGCGCTGGGAGGACCGCTCGGGTTACGGTCCTGCTGGAGTCATTACGCGGGGGGGCTCCGGTTGCCTCTGCCTGGGGATCGCTTTACCCAGCGCTGCCACATTAAATGGCCGGTTCCAAGTAGCCGGGCCTCCTGTGTGGAATAATTACTTATTCATTGGGGGGGGGGGATGAAGGGATGAAGGGGAGAGTTGTGAATGGGGGCCCTTGTCAGCGGCAGCGCAGGAAACAGCTGACACAAGGGTATCCGCTTACGCGCGCCCAGATGAAGCCCGACACACAGCCTCGGCTTCGCTCGCGCCGCGGCGGCCAGAAGACACCCCAGGAATGCAGATAACGGCCATCAGCACCCCCACCCCCCCCCCCCCCCCACCCCACCCCGTCCCCCCGCTGTTGCTCCGTATCACTCCGTCCCCGGGTGTCACACACACAAAGGCCTGGGGTCCTCACAGGAAGTGGCGGAGAGGTGGGAAAGTCTGCTTGTGTCCTTTATTTCCCAGTCTGGGGGGCTACACAAACCATTCAGTGCGATTCTGGAACAGCGAGTCCTAGAGAGTGCATCTTGTGCCTGGGCACACATAAACAGGTGTTAATCTCTGTCGTTAGTCAGGGGGTTTTCAGATCCCTGGACACTAAGGACTACTAATCCCAATTCCACTACACAGTGAGGTATGAGCCTAACCCACTTCACTGTAGGCCAATAAATAAATAACATCCATTTTGAAAATGTTCATTACCAACATCTTTTCCAGCATTATGCATTACCATTGTCACTCATACTGGTGGTTTGTTCATATAGAAACCATCATTATCTGATATGCAAACGCATTATCTCATTGGAAAAAATACAGGTGAGCATAGATACAGGTAAGTATCTGTAGGTTTAGGTACAGGTGAGCAGAGTGGCTGTGGGTATCTATAAGTGTAGGTAGAGGTGAATAGAGATGTAGGTAAGTATCTGTAAGTGCAGGTACAGGTGAGCAGAATGTAGGTAAGTATCTGTAAGTGCAGGTACAGGTGAGCAGAGTGGCGGTAAGTATCTAAATGCAGGTACAGGTGAGCATAGATGCAGATAAGTAACTGTAAGTGCAGGTACAGGTGAGCAGAGATGTAGTAAGTATCTATAAGTATAGGTACAGGTGAATAGAGATGCAGGTAAGTATCTGTAAGTGCAGGTACAGGTGAATAGAGATGCAGGTAAGTATCAGTAAGCGCAGGTACAGGTGAATAGAGATGCAGGTAAGTATCAGTAAGCGCAGGTACAGGTGAATAGAGATGCAGGTAAGTATCAGTAAGCGCAGGTACAGGTGAATACAGATGCAGGTAAGTATCTGTAAGTGCAGGTACAGGTGAGCATAGATGCAGGTAAGTATCTGTAAGTGTAGGTACAGGTGAATAGAGATGCAGGTAAGTATCTGTAAGCGCAGGTACAGGTGTGCAGAATGGCGGTAAGTATCTGTAAGCGCAGGTACAGGTGAATAGAGATGCAGGTAAGTATCTGTAAGTATAAGTACAGGTGAATAGAGATGCAGGTAAGTATCTGTAAGTGCAGGTACAGGTGAACAGAGATGTAGGTAAGTATCTGTAAGTGCAGGTACAGGTGAATAGAGATGTAGGTAAGTATCTGTAAGTATAGGTACAGGTGAATAGAGATGCAGGTAAGTATCTGTAAGTGCAGGTACAGGTGAATAGAGATGCAGGTAAGTATCAGTAAGCGCAGGTACAGGTGAATAGAGATGTAGGTAAGTATCTGTAAATGCAGGTACAGGTGAGCATAGATGCAGGTAAGTATCTGTAAGTGCAGATACAAGTGAACAGAGATGTAGGTAAGTATCTGTAAGTATAGGTACAGGTGAGCAGAATGGCGGTAAGTATCTGTAAGCGCAGGTACAGGTGTGCAGAATGGCGGTAAGTATATGTAAGTGCAGGTACAGGTGAGCAGAGTGGCGGTGTGTTTCGCGGTGTTTCTCTCTGTGTGGCAGGGCCGGGCCCCGGGCCCTCAGCCCGCTCCATCGCTCTGCGCCGGTAGCCCGATCCTGGGCTCTGAGCCTCAGAGGGGCGGAAAGGTCGCTTCGGAAAGGGGCGGCCGCGGCTTTTTTAGCGCCGTGCCGCGGACACCTGAGAGAGCCGGCCCGCTGGGCCGCTGGCGTGTGAAACTTCACACTGCCCCGCCGGAGCGGAGGGGCCGCCGGGTCCGAGGGGGCCGCTGGCACGGCCCGCCGAGCCGCCGCTTCCCGTCCCGTCGCCGGAGGGGTAGAGAGAGAGAGAGGGGGATAGAGGCGCAGATACGCTCCCTCTCGCCTGCACCTCCACGGCCTCCCTGGGGCCCCCGCTCACAAAGCACCTGTTTATCCCCCCCCCCCCCCCCCTCCCGTCGCGCGGTAACCAGCAGGTGAACCCGATTCAATATTTATCACGGGCTTTCACAGATCACCGCCAAGCGAGGCAAACGCTTTAATTAAACTGGAGCTCGCTTCAAAGGCCCCATTCAGGAACGTCAATCAGCGGGGGGGGGGGTGGGGGGTGGTGAGCTCGGGACGGGGCGAAACCCGAGCCGCCCGCCTCTCCTCCTTCTCCTGGCGGGGGCAGGAGGCCCGGGCCCCGGGCCCCCATTGTAACAGTCTGCCAGTCTCCAGGAACGTGTAACAGAAGTCACTCCCAGGCCATTGTGCGGGTTGTAAGCAATATGTTCCTCTGTGTGATGGGTGAGCACGTCAACACAGATTCCTTTCACCGCAGGCCGCCCGATACCCCGGGTGTTTGTTACAATGCATTTGATTTTCAGCAAGTTCTCAATAGCTGGAATGGGATAGGAGAGTACTCTTCAGTTTATACATATAATTATACACTGTATATAATATTATATATATATATATATGTATATAATTCAGTGAATTAAAATTTATCGATTTATCGTTCCAAATGATATGAAATGTCACAGATGACGGGGTTCTTGGGCAGTTCCTTCTGGCCTCCACACTCGCTATCACTGATATGTGTGAATCTTGGTCTTTTAGATACTTCTCAGCAAACTGTAACCTGGCCATCCTGTTTTTGAGGAACAGTGGTTATCATCTTGAGGTGTAGCCTCTGTAGTTCTGTCCATGAAGTGTTCTGCAGACAGTAGTCTGGGACACATCCACGCCTGCCTCCTGAGGAGTGTTTCTGATCTGTTTATGGTTAACATTTTTCGTCATCAACTGTAGAGGTCTTCCTTAGCCTACCAGGCCCTTTGTGATGACTGAGGCTCCAAAAAGTTGAATTCGATAAGCCTGACATACATTTGTGACTACTTTTTGCTTATTTCACATAATGGCTTCCGGGACTTTCACTGGTAAAACTCTGGTCCTCATGTTGACAAACAACAATAACTGACTCCAAAGGTAATCAAAAGCCTAGAATCAAGACTAGATTCAGAAAGTTGTCTTATACCTTCACTAAGGAAACAAATGAACACAACTGACTAACCAGAAACACCTGTGAAGTATGTTGTCCCAATCATTACAGTGCTCAGTGTGTATAAAAAGTGCTGTAATTGCTACAAGGTGAAACCAAAATGTATAAAAGCTAAATCTGAGGATCTGCATTCAAGTCCACTCTGTTATCAACTGTTATGATGATAATCTGCAAAACTGCAAATAATTACTTACTGTTTTTACCCAACTTTTCATTTTGGCTTCAAAAGTCTCTTTTGAAATAAAAATAAAAATTCCCATATTTGTTAGGAACGAACACAAAAAATGTTGGTGGTGTCAAAGAATAGTATCGAACCATCATTTAACCAAAAATTATACACTATTTCTACAAGAGATGCATGTGCTGTGATGTCCTTCCATCCCCCCAAAAAACAACTAAACAAAATCGAATGTCTGTATTTACTATAATAACATTTCATTGACAAACATCTAAGACCAAATATATACTATATATTATATTTAAGAATCTAGGGTGCCTAAGACTTTTGCACTGTACTGTATATTTTTTTATTTTCTGCATTAGTGTGTTAGTATAAAATAGCAAATTTGAGATTTCCAAACATGAATTTTCCAAAAAATGAAATTTTACAGATACAGTTTTGTATTTTGTTAAATAAAGTATTATTTTAAGTAATAGACTACTTTTCAGGTAAAAACTTGATCAAGGGTCTCTGGGATTACCTGGAGAGCCAGAAGCAAGCAACACAGCCAAAATCTGCAGAAGAAAAGTTCTCCAAAATGCTTGGAACAACCTACCAGCTGATTTTCTTATAAAACTGCCATTTTTAACTGTTTACTGCTCTTTATATTATTTTTTTGATATTTATAACCTTTCATTTCATTATTTTTGAAAGCATCTTAGCTGTACAGCATTTTTTTTACAGGTGCCTAAGACTTTTGCACAGTACTGTACATGCCGCGAATACCATATATTCTAAAGTATTGGCTATGAACTAAATGATTCTTACCATGGTTATGAGGACAGTTGTGCTTTACTATGAGGGGCTGAGACATTTTTAAGGCGGGTTATAACACAGGTAAAACCCAACCGAAACCGGCACTGCCCTGTCATGATGTGGCCTCTGCTGCTGTCTACTGGAGTAAGTATGTATTACATCATCATAAAAGAACAAACAAAGGTTTCTAGATTTGTGTTGCCTGTCCAGAAAAAGACGCCCCCCCCCCGCCCAAAAAAAAAAAAAACTATAAAAAAAGTGTAACTATATTTTATTGCTAAAAAGTGTAACAATATTTTACTTAACTAAATTAATATGTGTTGTATCTGGCAGCTTACTTCAATCAAATTACAAAAAAAGTAATAATACAAGAGCATTTAAATTATCACTTTAGAAATTCCTGGTTTAAATTTTTAATTGTTGTAAAACAGAAGAGAAACTGTGATGCAGGTACTGGCAAGCTACTATTGCTGGTTCAGCTATAGTGCTTGTTCAGCATGCTGATAAATTGTGATTGCCAAGATTTGTTTACCTTTCTTTTCATGCAACCTAGACTGCAGCAGGTACTGTTTACGTAAAAACACCCTCTTGACTTTATCTGGTACACATCACTGTCCCCACCTGAAGGCTTGCCTTAAATAAGATGCTGTGATTCGTTAGTAAAATAAGGGCTATGTCTAATCTGTGCCACCAGGGGGTAGTGTTGTTCTGACACTTGATACTGCCATGTGCATTGCATCAAATACATACAGTACTCGAAATATGATGCTGATAAAATTTGAATAACATGTTCCTGCAGATCCCTGGTCATTTGAAACTTGTATACCAATACTTTACATAAATATCTAAAGTACTTGTCCACCAATACTTGAAATCAATAGAAAAACAAATTTTGTTCTGTATTTCAATGAAGATATGTGTTTTAAATGATTGCCAATTTATCCTCTTCATACACATGCAATTCCAGAACTCTGTACCAGAGCCATCACTTCTGGCTCACATTCTCATTTATGAGATATTTTCTGCTTATTTCTGACTGATCTCTGTGTTATTATTATTATTATTATTATTATTATTATTATTATTATTATTCAGGGCTAAATGAAAAGTAAAGGATTTAGGAAGTGCAGGAAAAGAGGGTTAGGATTAATGCTATGCATTTTCTTTAATTTATCCTTTATTTATTCAGAAAAAATCCTTTGACATTGACAGATCCTTTTCAAAGGGGGCCTACATGTAGTTGGAAGAGGTGAGTGTTCATACTATTGTCCTGACAAATGTGGGTATCTCATTCATCCTCTGGGGAGTAGGGGGCAGCACACACTGGAGATTGTTGTGGACTGGAGTGGCCTAGCTAGTGAATGTACTTAGATGTGATTTAATTGGCTAAAAAATGTTCTCTCCCTCTTCACCTTCGCAAATGTGTGGTGAGCTATTTATCACACATCTTACCATGTCTTCAATAAAACACACCTGGGATTGATCATGTTTCTAGCACACTTCATACCTAATATTCAGTATTAATTAAATGTTATTTTTAAAGCATAAACACAACCCTCAGACATGCAGAACCTCCACATAACCAGCAGGTAATTAACTTACATCGAGTATAAACTTTACGTAGAGGTACAATCATAGTCACACCAAAGTGGGAATTTATAAGTAACTAATTAGTCATGGTTTTCTGCATAAGCCATTATTTAAGATACAATTTGATCGTAAGACAAAAAATAAATGAATAAATGAAATCCACCCGAGGAACACGGTGTTCCTGGTATTCTGCATGGGCCAAATGAAGAATCTCACTGATGCAGTTGGGTCGACTTTCGACCTTATTTCATGATCAGGAGTACTTGGATGTGTCTGGAAAATAGGAATGTTTGATGCAATCAACTCAAGCTGCAATACATGTGTGATCGCATGCATACTAGCAGATAAGATCAGGACAAACCCATTTTTCAAACTGTTCACAGCTTTGCAGCTTTGCAGTCAGCTGTGTGTGCATAAAAACGATCTTTTGAAAGACAATCTGTTAAAAAAAAAAACAGATTAGCTTTTTAATTTATCTTTACTCTAATTTTCTCATTGCCTTCCTACATGTAATTGCATGCATAAGCCAGTGTCATTACTACACCCTCCTCCAATTCAGTTCAATAGAGAGCAGATGATCACTCCCACCTCAGCAACATTGTGTAATTATGCTCAACCTGCGCAGCAAGACACATCTAGAGCCTTAACAGGATGAGTCAACCCAGCAACTCCCCAAACCTCATCTTACTGAGGCAATTATGTACCTTTAACTCAATATTTTAGTAAAAGCAGAGGAACAGTGAACTTTCAAATAAATTCTGGGGTTAGTGTTGTCCTAAATAATTAAGTGTCTCACCATATGTATACCAAAGACTAATGTTTCTGTTTTTTGATGCTTGAGGATAGTGTTCAGGGCTACAAGGCTTATATTAAAATGAATGTACTTTGCAAAGGAAGCCAAAACCATTACATTGCACAGCCAATATAAAAGTCAATGCCTGCAACTGCATTAGTGCTGCAAAGCCCCCCATTCCCCCGACAAACAGAAAAGTGGTAACAGGAAACTGAATCCCATTAGCCAGGATCAGGAATTCATTAATTTAGCTGTTCTCATATAATTGATATGAAAAATTAAGGAGACCGGTTAATAAAATGCTTGGATCACAGGAAAGGGAAACTGAGACCATGGATTGTAGCCACCAAAGATTGTTAGACGGAGCAAAGACCATGACAATGTAAACAGTCCACGGGGCAGGTTAGTCCTGCTCTGCCAGTTGTGTGCTATCACACAGACACACAGACAGTCTCATACCCTCCTCGGACCTAGCAGACAAACAGTTAAAGTATATTCATTCTCTGGCAAAATACAACTGTCTTGGACGACAAAAACATGTTTCAGTGAAAATATTTCCAAAAATATAATTTCTTTTTTTATTGAATGCCTCTTTGTAGTGTCAGCATAACAGAATATATGCTTTTTTAAGATTAAGACCAGGGGCTCATGTACCCTACAGGGGGCAAAAAAAAGAATGGCTGAGTCTTAGGAAGACAGCAGTATAAACTAGTACCTATCCCAATGGATGCACTAAAAGAAGCCTTTAAAAAGAGAAAGAAAATAGCACAGTGAGGTATCCCTCATTTGAGTTCACATGTAGTACTTTGGTTTACACCTGCCATATTTCTGTCAAAGCTGCTGACCAAGCAGTCTGAATTGGCCTGTCATCCACTGTTCTGGAATTGCCTCACTTTGCACAATTGCCCCTGAGCTGGCACCAGTGCACGGCTGTCTCGGTTAAGTGCCCAAGTGGTGACAACACTGTGTGTTTAACGGGTGCACTGTGTCCTGCCACCCCGTCTCCACCAGCTGCCGGTGTGATGCAGGCTGACCTCCTTTTACATTATCACGACTGTCAGGGGTGGATGGTACAGCGCTCTGCTATCGAAATCTCAAGACAGACGTCATATCCTATTTCTTACTCTTGCTCACGGAGTACATTTTAATGGTCCAGATAGTAGATAAAACTTGTCGTTATGTGTACACATTTGTAAAACTTGCTCGGTTGTCGGATTTGAGAGAAAAAATAAATTAAAAAAAGAATCATAACCATTACGCGTCAAAATGTTCAGTGTTCACGTTCAATAGAGTTGTTTAACACAACATTTAACCGTGTAGAAAAGGGTGAAGAAGAAAAACTGAGTGAATTAATTGATTATACTAATGGTAAACGTCAAATAATGTATTTCTTGTCACAAGAAACTTTATTACTTTATATTTGCATTTCTCTTTTCGTGTTAAAGGGAGCAATAGAGATAATGCGGAAAGCTCTTTCATGAATAGGCCTACTAATAGGCTAACCCATAAAAAATTTGATTTCCATTACCCCGCAGCTTCTAAAAATGTTTCATAATAATGTGATTAGAAATCAAATACAAATTCAATTTTTTTTTTAAATGCATCCCCGAAGCAAGTAGCACTTTTGCTAGCAAGAAGAACATACTGTATTATCCTCCTCAAGTAGGTGGTCGGATCAGACCATACAGTAGCAAACACGCGGGGCAGAGGCACGAAACGCTCATTGGGCACACCTCCTTTTGCTTTTGCCTCACACTGCCCGCCCCTGACGTTTCGCCAAATCTGATTGGTCTATTGTTACAGCGTGATGCTACACAAGGGGGGTCAGGGGTTAATGGCCAGCAGTAACCCGCAACTGCATCACACCACTCGTCTGATGTTGCTGTCAAAGCGTGGACCTGATGCACCAGCTTGCCGTAATATGATTTTGCCATCACCAGGAAACAAAATGTCCTTAACCCTGCACTGAACAATTAGAATTTAACTGACAGTTATACTTCGGGGACCAGCGTTTCAGGATTGCTTGCCGATTTGTAGCGCACGGTGAGTAACTCAGATAAGCTCCTTAGTCTAGATAGCTAGTCTAGCTAGACAGCATAGCAGACTGTGCCCATCCACTGGGTGAGCTACACACCAATAGTGTACACCTGGTATGACGTACATCATGCTGTTTTTTAGTGTGCACGAATTGGTGTTATCAGGCAGTCGGCTACCTATGTATCTGTTGTTCGATATCAGCTGACGTTTAAACAATACCGCCAGCAAGCTATCATTAATGAATAATACCCAGTCACTAAGGGAATTTAGCGTCGCTAACAAGCAGCAGCTAAATTAAATTAATTTGTCGGCACGGCACCACATGCCCACGGGGTGTTGTGTAATAAGTTTGCTGGCTAAGGCGGTCTTTCTATTATTGGCCGACTAACGTTACATTGACAGCATGCTCATATTTTTTCCTTCTTGTAAAGGAAGCGTGTACCTTCGTTATACAGCCATGAGTCGAAACAGCGGGTTGCAATGTGAGAAGCGAGTTTTACAGGTCTTACAAGCTAGCTAGTTAGCACGCTAGCTAGGTGTGTCAGTCAAATTCTAAGTACTCCCATGTACACAGTTGCTAAACATATATTCAGTTTATCTAGGCTAAGTAAAACCTACTTTCACGTGAAGACCTTGCGCATGTTTTGCTCTTTTGAGGCAATTTGGGACTAGATATTAAGCCATATTGACATGTATAGTGCTTAATATTCAGTTGATATGAATAAAATCGGTAGCTAGCTAATTGTAGTTTTAGTTGAAACAGCGATCGGTAGTCAGCCACCATTCATTAGGTTGCTACTATATCACGAATGGTCCTGTGAACGCCCATGCGTGTCCGATATGGAACAGGCCGGATGATGCGACCAAGAATGGCTTTCTGATCAATTATTATTTCACTATAACGTGGGCATTTATAACTTATGCACTCATTGTGGATGGGGAGTTTTTATTCAATGTCCAGTAAAAACATTACGCGTGATTGGCCTGTTATTCGGCTGCGCTGCCTGGGAGTCAGGCGATGTAGCGCACTGAATGCAGATTTCTTTCACACTGATATAAGGGGAGCTTATATTACACTCATATTATCTAATAAAATAGAAACATAATTGTGGCCACACTCTGCAAAGCGGCTGATAATGTATCTGTTGCAACAATACCGTACATCCTACCGCTGATATAGTTATTGTATTATATTAAGTTTGAATGTCCACCATTTGTGTGTGGAGCTGTGATGACGTATAGCTAGCTACATCCCACTCGCTTAACACTTCTGCTTGAGTTTCATCGGCCGCAATAAGTGAATCTGGAGAAAGCCAACAGACCGTTCGGTGCTGCGTGTTTTTGGCCTTCAGTGAACATCAGCAAGCAGTTAAATATGTGCATTTGTGTGGTTTTCCTGCTGCTTTGATGGCCTGCACGTGTCCAGAACCCATAAAAATGCTTTAGCATTAAACAAGATTATGGCAGTTAAGTATTTATTTTTATGATAATTGATTTATTTTTCTTGGCTTGTTGATGATATGCTGTGTTCATGAGAAATCTGTTTGAAATTGAGGAGCTGTGAGAGAGAGCAGTTCCCCCGGGAGGCTCCAGTCTTCTTATTTTCAAGGTTTAGACCAGAGGATCACAGTCCTGTTCTAAGATTTCGGGGTCCGAAATTGTTGCTGATGGTGAAAACGTAAACACCAGCAGAACGTGCAGCCCTCCACACCAGGATTGAGAACCCCTGGTTGATGCCTTTAGGAGCAGTATATATCCCGGTGCTCGCTTTCTTGGGCCCCCCTGGTTGTTGTCATCTCAGATTCCCTCCCACACATAAGCAGTATGTCCCATGTGCCTTCTGCATGGTACAGCACCTCATTTGCCCTCACCGAATTCCAGCCTTGTCCGTCAGGTCACGGAGTGTGTGAAAGGTGTAACGTGCCGAGTTGAATAGCTGTCAGTCTTGGAAGAGGATGGAAAGCAAATGTGCAGTGAGCAGCCATTGGTGAAGAAGCTGTGATGCAACCTCATGTCATGACTCTGTACTGGCAGGAGGCTGGCTGACAGTCACTCCCTGTGTGGCGCTGGCGCTGTCAAGCTTGCTGCTTCGAGTTGCCTCATCTGCGACCTCTTCCTCACAGCCCTGGCCGTCCCCGACCCCTGGCTCGCCTTGCTGGCCCGCTTCTTTCTTAACAAGCTCTTCCTCCTGATTTCCTCAGTTTTAGGAGCCTGCCAAGGTCAGCCGGACATGGCAGAGCAGGACCCCCCCGCCAAGAAGGCGCCCGCCGTGGGCACCCTGCACCACTCCCACTTCATCATCGGCTCCGTGTCCGAGGAGAACTCGGAGGACGAGATCCCGGGCAAGACGGACCTGCAGCTGGAGGAGAAGGAGCGGTCGCTGTCGCCGTCCTCCGTCAACTCGGACGGCTTGTACGAGCTGGGCTTCGAAGGCGTAGACGGGCCCACGCACAACCTGAGGTCAGCGCAGCGCTGTCGCTTCTTTCCGTGTCTCTCTTTCTCTCTCTGTTTCTCTTTCTTTCTCTCTGTTTCTCTTTCTCTCTCTGTCTCCTTCTTTCTCTGTCTCTACTCTTTCTCTCTGTTCCTCTTTCTCTCTCTGTCTCTCTCTGTCTCTCAGCATGACTCACGTTAGTCTGAAACGCATTTCTGCAGTGGTGTTGCTGTGCAGGTCCCACCATGACTGTGGAGGGGAGGGGGTGAGAGGTCGCAGTGGCTAAAATCCTAACAGATTTTGCAGTGTGGGAGTAGGGAGAGATGGAGAGCAGAGAGGGAAGAGGCCGGGCAGAGAGCAGGTTTCCTTTCCCTTGGCTGATCCCTCTATCCGGCGCCTGTTAAAATTCCACCGCTGGCGAAACTGCTTTCGCTGCTCGACGGTCAGCGGTCCCAACGCAGCACCCCGCCCCGGCTGAGGCGACCTGCGCCTGGCCGAACATTTTTAATTTCAGTCTCTGTGATAAGCAGCGGGCAGGTAGAAAGTCCACGTACTATCGCTTAAGCAAGGCTACACACACCTGTGTGAAGCCTGAGGTAGACGTGGAGGCAAAGCAAATTATTTTTCCTTTCAGTTCTTTCAAGCTTTCTTTTTTTTTTTTGTTGAAAAGTGGGATGTTTTCATTATTTTGGTGATCTGTGCTCCCGTGGCACAAGATCGTATCGCGCTTGTATTTTTCAGTGTCATTTTCATGATATTTGTTTGATTGGCCTTGGTTTTTTATCCATACGTATCCGTAGTACGTATTGAACAGAATGTGATGAAATGCTACTCTATGATACTGCTCACACGTGTGAGCCACTGTGCGTGAGACTACGGTGTGATTAGCATGAACGCACATGCTGTTTGGGCACATGCTCTTTTGCATTCATTTAATCTGAGAGACAATAAACATTAGCCAACGGAAAAATCTGTCTAACTGTGAAATCGTCCTTCTTCAACTGGTGTTATTTAGCTATTTTAAAACAAGTGCATTTTTTTGTCACTCCACTGGAAAAAAAAAAAAAAAAGATAGCTCCGTAAGCACAGTTGCCCTTTGTCACCTGTGCAAATGTGTAATTTGGTGGGCCAATAGATATTTAAATACATTTTGGTTATCAAAGTTCAACATGACCTTTCAGCATCATAACTGGGTTGACGCACTTTGTCCTCCACGCAGTTATTGTTTCGGTAACGGTTGCAGATGCACTGTGAGTTCCTGCTGGTCTGTTCATAGTTCCAGCATGTCTATGTTCCAGTGTACATGTTCCGCTTTTCTGCTACAGCAGCCATGTCTTGTGTAGAGGAGGTGACACATTTAACATTACTGGTGGAGGAGTCTTGGTGGTGTGGTGGGGGGGGGGGGGGGTGGAATATTGATAAGGATGAGACTGGAATTACAGAACAAAGGAATCCCCTTGTTCCGACATTCCCCTTCCTGGCAGGGATGAGATAACCTCTGCAGTCTGGACTGAGTGTTGTGTAACCCCAGTAGGGGGGCTCTTACGGATGTTGGGGAGGAGGAGGAGTAGGAGGAGGAGGAGGGTCCTGGTTTACCCACCGGGTCTGACGGCCCCCTCACATGTCGACCCCAGCCCTCCGTGCAGCTGCAAAGTCAGGCCACAGGATCTGGCCAAACACAGGCAGGGATCCAGACACACCTTCTGCTGAGCGTGGAGGGTTGCTCCCTCCTCCTCCTCCTCCTCCCCCGTCCCCCGTCTCACTGGCTCCCGGCTGCAGTGTAGGCGTGGCCTCCCGAGTGTATCCCCAATGGGATTCGCCGCTCACGCGGCGCATGTTGCTCCAGGATTTAACCCTTTCCTGCTCGCTGCAGAGGCCTGCTCTGTATGCAAGCCCGCACATACGGTCAGAACCCCCCTCTCCTCCCCAATGACACAGAGTGCCTTTCTGTTCCTCAGACTGGCAGAGATGCAGAGAGAGCCATTGCCACGACACGCATGACATTTAAGTTTAGGCCAAGCAGGGTTTTTTTTCTCTTTTGGGGACAATGAGATTTGTTGTCGTGGTTTGTCTCAGGGGTCAGCGCAGACAGAGCCTCATTCACCCCCCTCATTCACAGTCATCACTTTCCGTTGAATAGCAGCAGCATGTTTTGCAGAACGGGGTGGGTTTGCATTTGCATTAGAACATCTCTGTGAGATTGTATTTTACTGAATTAGAAAAAAAAAAATTGATAATGCTTCACTACTCAAATGGATTGCCTGGTAGTACCAGCTCCAGTTTGGCCTGTAAGGTGATGACACATACATTTCAGTGAAAATTTGGACAAATTATGAATGTCAGGGATGGAGACTTGCTTGTTCTGTGGAACGTCTTTACAACATCTACCATGCTCAGTTCGAAGGTTTTCAGAAGAAACCCTTTCTGTGTTTTCAGGAACAGTGAAGAAACAGAGGGGATGTGTAGGATTGATTGTCTGCGTGTGTGTGTGTGTGTGTGTGTGTGTGTGCGCGTGCATAAGCATGTGGCTGGCTCGGTACTGGGTTTCTATAAGGACTCTTATTTGCACAGTAGTGTAAAGTGCTGCTTTATTAGGGGTCATCCCTTTGTTCCCAGAGTCCCCAGATTTATATGGCACATAATGGGAACATGACAAAGGGTCCTATGTTCCCATGGTCCTATGTTCCCCAGCTCTACATATGTGCTCTCCCAGCGCCCTATGTTCCCAAGGTTCTATGTTCCTGGGAACATAGGACCCTGGGAACATAAATACGCTCCCCTTTATTACTGTAGATTAACCTGAGAGAATATTCCCCTGTG